>NC_056730.1:425972303-426272303 GCF_019279795.1 Protopterus annectens
ACTTACCTCGTCGCGATCGCACATTCCCTTGTCGGTCTTTCCGCTGTCAGCAAATCACCCTGTCGGTACACTTACCTGTTGGTCATCTGGCGTCGGTGAGTTTTCTGTCGGGAAATCGTCGTTTCGGGCATTAGTAGTAGACCCATATATATATATATATATATATATATATATATATATATATATACACACACACACACACACACACACACACACACACACACACACACACACACACACACACAAAACACTGTTTTTTGGTAAGTTCCACTCTTTTGCTTCCACCTGGGTTGCCACCAACTTGGGTAGATGAGACCTTTATTTAATGTCTCATCTGAAGACAAACACTAGTGTAGCACCCCTGTGTGTTGCACTGCAATATAAATATTAAGGAAAATAATCAGAGTACTTGTTGTAGGACTAGATCCTGCAGCCTTCTGTTCTTCCAGTATAAGGAGAGTATGATACTTTTTGACCTGACACTGCCATCTAAGAAAAAGCACTCAAACAGAATAGAGGAACCTCGGGAAAACGAGGACCCAACCAGTGATTCTGGTTTCACTGGGTCCAGTGACAGCATGCAGAGCAAGGTGCTTGCGCAATCCCTGACAGCAGAATCCTCTTCCACTGAGGATTCTGGTGTGTGCGTTTTGCAAGTGCCCATGTCTTTCAGGCACTAGCATGTTGTCCTTGACCTGTATGCTTGAGGTTATTCTACCAGCTTAGGGCCCTTCAGTATTGGAGGCCCATGTTATTATTTTTGAAGTTTGCAGGGTGGTTGTAGACCTTTTGAGACTGGTTCATAGGTGTTTGTTAGACTAATGACCACAAGGGCCTTTTTAAGCCTAGCCATGCATCCTTAATCTCTGACAAGTTCTGATACCCTTGATAAGTTTAAGCATGAGCCTTGGAGATGAACCATTTACAGGTTACCTGTTTGCTTTAGAGACATATGTGCCAATCCAGGGATGAATTTCCAGTTTCCCATTCAGTTGTCCAAACTGCACTTTTATTTTTGTTTTTTTGTTTTTATTTTACATTTGTTTACCGGGAAAGTCCAACTGGAACAAGGTCCATTTACAGCAGAGGCCCAGGGAGAAAACCTCCATAACATAACAGTACAAATACAACAAATGACAAAAAATATTCTGTACAGAGGCATATATACAATCAGAGCTCCATGTCTTTATATTGACAACACATAATCCATGAATGAACAGAAAGTTTTTATACAGTGGCATATATACAGTCAAGGAGATTTTTCATACCTTAGTTTGATTTGAGCAAGCTTGGTATATAGATAGCAAAAGTTTGAATTCCCTATTGGTGGTATAAAGCATAACAATTAAGGAATGGAATCTGGAAAATAATGCTATTCAGGAGATATGTTATAGCGTGAGAAATAGTTTGTAGGATAGTAGTTCCTGATGGGGAGTATTTGAGTAGTACAGAATAGCTGAGGTAAGCAGGGAGGAGATGAGGTGTGGCAAGTTAGGAGGAGAGCAGAAAAGATTTTGTGATACAGGGACAGAGCCATGATTGCGAGAGGTGTGACTTTAGTGATGTCTTGAAAAGTGAGATGAATGGTGCAGAGGAGATACTTTGGGGGAGTTTATTTCATTCCCTAGCAATGGTGTGGGAGAACAGAATTTTCCCTGCAGTGTTATCGGCTTTGGTTATGCAGAGAAGGGTTTTGTTGGATGAGCATAGAGGGCGATTTGCAGAATATTGGTTTAGAGTGGGGTTTTCTGAGGGTTCCTTATTTTGTTGAAGGTGAGGACTAATTGGTGATAGCTAATTAGCTGAGGGAGTTCTAACCACTGTAGTAGCTTCAGGGCAAGATGGTGATAACTTCTAAAAGTGAAGATGTTAGCGGATTTTGCATTTTTATTGTAACATGACTCTTGTTTAGGCTTGTTTTCCTGATGTGAATTAGGATTGGTGATGCATGCATTAGGGTAGACAAGAGGTGGGCTTGGGCTATGGAGATTCTAGCTTGGTCCGATAGGAACTGTTTGTGTTTGTATAGGGTTCCTAGTTTCTTATGTACCTTTGTGATGGTTTGTGAGATGTGGACATTAAAGTTTAGATTATCTATTTCAACCCCGAGCAGCTTAGTGTGAGGGGAGGGGGAGATTGTGGTCCTGTTTTTTGGAGGTGATAGTGATGGTAGAAGGTGTGGATTTGGATTTATTGAGGGTAAAATGGAGTAATTTGCTCTTGGGGTTTAGAATGAGTTGGATATCGGTGATCCATTATTCCATGGAGCAGAAGGATTCTTGGGTAAGCTTTTGAAGAGTGGTTATGGATGGGGCTGAGCAGATTAGAGTGGAGTTGTGCGATGGATGAGAAGGAAAAATTTTGGAGCGAGTTGGATGAAGTGGTGATGACTGGTGATTGGAGCAGATTTCAATGGGCATGTTGGTGAAGGGAACAGAGGGGATGAGGAAGTGATGGGGTAGGTATGGTGTTAAGCAAAAGAATGCAGAAGGTCAGACAGTAGTGGATTTTGCAAAAAGGATGGACATGGCTGTGATGAATACGTATTTTAACAAGAGGGTGGAGCATAGGGTGACATACAAGAGTGGAGGAAGATGCACACAGGTGGATTATATCTTACGTAGAAGGGTCAGTTCGAAGGAGATTGGAGACTGTAAAGTGGTGGCAGGGGAAAGTGTAGTTAAGCAGCATAGGATGGTGGTTTGTAGGGTGACATTGGTCATCAAGAAGAGGAGGATGAGTGTGAGAGCAGCACCAAGGATCAGATGGTGGAAACTGAAAAAGGGTAATTGTGAGGTGATGCTCAGGGAAGAGTTGACAGGCACTGGGTGGCAGTGAAGAGTTACCGAATAGCTGCGTAACTGCAGCAGAGCTAGTAAGAGAGATGGCTAGAAAGGTACTTGGTGTGACACTTGGAAAGAGGAAGGCGGACAAGGAGACCTGGCGGTGGAATGAAGAAGTACAGGAGAGTATACAGAGAAAGAGGTTGGCGAAGAAGAAGTGGGATTGTCAAAGAGATGAAGAAAGTAGACAAGAGTATAAGGAGATGAGGTGCATGACAGAGAGGGAGAGGTGGCTAAGGATAAGGTGTATGAAGAGTTGTATAAAAGGTTGGACACTAAGGAGGGAGAAAAGAACCTGTACCGATTGGCTAGACAGAGGGACCGAGCTAGTAAAGATGTGCAGCAGGTAAGGGTGATAAAGGAAAATGAGGGAAATGTACTCACAAGCGAGGAGAGTGTGTTGAGCAGATGGAAAGAGTACTTTGAGGGGTTGATGAATGAAGAGAATGAGAGGGAGAGAAGGTTGGATGATGTGCAGATAGTGAATCATGAAGTGCAGTGGATTAGCAAGGAGGAAGTAAGGATAGCTATGAAGAGGATGTAGAACGGAAAGGCTGTTGGTCCAAATGACATACCTGTGGAGGCATGGAGGTGTTTAGGTGAAATGGCAGTGGAGTTTTTAACTAGATTGCTTAATGAAATCTTGGAAAGTGAGAGGATGCCTGAGGAATGGAGAAAGTGTTTTGGTACCGATTTTTAAGAATAAGGGTGATGTGCAGAGCTGTAGTAACTACAGAGGGATTAAACTGATCAGTCACAGCATGAAGTTATGGGAAAGAGCAGTGGAAGCTCGGTTAAGAAGGGAGGTGATGATTAGTGATCAACAGTATGGTTTTGTGCCAGGAAAGAGCACTACAGATGCGATGTTTGCTCTGAGAGTGTTGATGGAGAAGTACAGAGAAGGTCAGAAGGAGTTGCATTGTGTCTTTGTGGATTTAGAGAAGGCATATGACAGGATGCCTAGAGAGGAGTTCTGGTATTGTATGAGAAAGTCGGGAGTATCAGAGAAGTATGTAAGAGTGGTATAGGATATGTACGAGGGTAGTGTGACAGCATTGAGGTCTGCGGTGGGAGTGACGGATGCGTTTAGGCTGGAGGTGGGATTACATCAAGGATCAGCTCTGAGCCCTTTCTTATTTGCAATGGTAGTGGACAGGTTGACAGATGAGATCAGACAGGAGTCCCAGTGGATTATGATGTTTGCAGATGACATTGTGATTTGTAGTGAGAGTAGGGAACAGGTGGAGGAGACCCTGGAGAGGTGGAGATATGCTCTAGAGAGAAGAGGAATGAAGGTCAGCAGAACTGAGACAGAATATATGTGTGTGAATGAGAGGGAGGAAAGAGGAATGGTGAGGGTGCAGGGAGTAGAGGTGGTGAAGGTGGATGAGTTTAAGTACTTGGGATCAACAGTTCAGAGTAATGGTGAGTGTGGAAGAGAGGTGAAGAAGAGAGTACAGCCAGGATGGAGTGGGTGGAGAAGAGTGTCAGGAGTGATTTGTGACAGGCGAGTACCAGTAAGAGTGAAAGGGAAGGTCTACAAGATGGTAGTGAGACCAGCTATGTTACATGGGTTGGAGACAGTGACAAAAAGACAGGAGTCAGAGCTTGACGTGGCAGAGTTGAAGATGTTAAGATTTGCTCTGGGTGTGACGAGGATGGACAGGATTAGGAATAAGTATGTTAGAGGGTTGGCCCAGGTTGGAAGGTTTGGAGACAAAGCCAGAGAGGCAAGATTACGCTGGTTTGGACATGTGCTGTGGAGGGATGCTGAGTATATTGCGAAAAAGATGCTAAGGATGAAGCTGCCAGGTAACAAGAAAAGAGGGAGGCCTAAGATAAGGTTTATGGATGTGGTGAGAGAGGACATGCAGGTGGTTGGTGTGACAGAGCAAGATACAGAGGACAGGAAGAAATGGAAACGGTTGATCTGCTGTGGCGAGCCCTAACGGGAGCAGACGAAAGAAGTAGTAGTAGTCTGCGTACTGTATATGTGATGCATGCAAGGTGGAAGTATGTAGTTTGTTAGTGAAAATGGTGAATAGTAGAGGACGCAGCATTGATTCTTGTGGGACGCCTATAGTAGTTGGTAGTAGAGGAGATAGTGTACTTTGCCATTTAACTGATTGTTTTTCGTCAGAGATAGCTTCTAAACCATGAAGTAGTAGAGGGAGCGAAGGATAAGGTTGACAGAGTGTCTAAGAGTAGGTTATGGGAGACCATATCAAACGCTTTTGATAGATCGTGGAATATGGCTGAGACGAATTTGTTGTTGTTTCTTAGATGGTTAATCTGATTGGTAAAGGAGAGTAGAGCAGTGGTTGTGCTATGATTTGGGCGGAAACCATGCTGTGGGGGAAAGGAGGTTATGTGAGGATAAGAAGTGCATTACCTGGGTGTGAATACATTTTTCCAGAAGCTTGGAAAGGGGGGACAAGATAGCAATTGGCCGGTAGTTTGATAGTTCATAGGAGTTTCTGCCTTTGTGAAGGGGAATTATATATGACACTTTCCATAGATGTAGGTTTCTTGCATAGAGCGGTTTATAAGAATTGAGACGGTAGGCTAGTGATTCTGCAGCTAATTTTAGAACATTTGTGGGTAAACCATCTGCAGTGAGTGTGGTGGGTTTTAGTTTGTAGAGTAGCTTTTTAACTGATGAGGTTGGTACAGGTGAGTGTGTGAAGGTGGGTATGTTAGTCAATTCTACAGTTGGGGTGGTTTTAGTCTTCTTGTTGGATAGTTGGATAGATAGTGCGAGGATAGATTCTGTGAAGTGATGGTTGAATTCTGAGGCTATGCTATCATTATCAGAATTGTTGTTGGGAGATGGGGTGGTGGTTTTGCCTGGTTTTAGAAGGGTATTAATGGCTTGCCAGAACTTTTGGTGGTTTCTGGAGTGCTCGTTTTGGATGTCTAAGAAATAGTTATTTTTATCTACTTTTGTTTGGGTTTTGGCCTTATTTCATAGTTCCTGATATTTCTGTCTATCTTGGATAGTGTTATTCTTTTTCCAGGCATTGTTTCTGGCTTTTATTAAGGCTTTTGTTGTGCTATTTAGCCATGGGGCATAGTTAACTTTAGTCCTGAGTTTCCTGATGGGAGCTAGTATATTTAGTCACTTGAATTGGGTTAGAGAGGAACTCTGCTTCCCATGGATGGAGAGCCTGTTCCATAGATGGGGTAGTCACTGGGATACATACCTATCTCTCCAGCAAGTCCTGTGTATATCACAGGCAAGGTTTAAGTTTTTAGAATGGGTAATTATGGTACTGTTTATTTTGTGGATATGCAGGAGAACCATCAGAGTGGGGTCTGACAATGCCCTTTATGCCAGGCAAAGATCTCCCTTCAAAAGCCTGTAAGAGACGGAATACAGGGATAGGGCCTTGATGGAATCTGCATAGCACATATTACTTATGCCCTGTATTCTTTTAGTGAGGAACGTCTGTGGACGTTCCAGTTGTTGGATATGCCTGGTTAGATGCATACCAAAGGGTGTACTGTACTCAATGATAAGTCTGATGAATGCTGAATACAGTGGAACAGTGACTTCCTTGGACTTAGATGCCATACCTTTGTTTATGAATTGTGCAACATAGAATGATTTGCTCACCACTGTAGACACGTGATGATCAAAGGCTAGATTACTGTCTGTGTCCCTACATCCCTGACTACTGGGTCAACTCTAAGGGGAGTGTTGTCAATATGGTAGTTACCAGGGATGGATGACTTCCCAAAGGATACTATTATGCATTTTTTTGCATTTAGTTTTATTCCATGGCTCTGACACCAATTATTGTCAGCCCCTCTTGGAGAACATTTGTGTCATTGTGAGATTCAGTGATAGCTGCTAAGTTGCAATGATCTGCAAATTTAGTCAGTCACAGTCCACTTACATTGGCCTTGACTTCTGAGAAGTAAATGCCAAAAAGGAACGGTCCAAGAACTGATCCCTTAGGGACTCCACTTGTGACTGGCCTCTTTGTAGAGGTGGATTCCCAGTTCTAACTTCCTGTGTTCTGTCTGTGAGCCAGTTGGCTGTCCACCAGGTGATATATAGGTTTGTACCTAACCTCTTGAGTTTGTCAAGAATGCCTGAGTGGGGTATTGTGTCAAATGCCTTGGTCATGTCAAGGTAACCAGTGTGAACGATTTTGCCCTCATCCATTGCTTTGGTGACCTTCTCAAAGAAGTCCACCAAGTTGAGTAGGCATGATCTGCCCTTGACGAAACCAAACTGGGTTGGGTCCAGTGTCTGGAGGTTTACTATATCACTGTTGATCATCTCCATAATAATCCTTTCCATGGCTTTACTTATAAGACTAGTGAGACTTATGGGTCTGTAGTTTTCATGGTCTGTAGATGGCCCAGTTTTGTGCAGAGGGATGACTGTTTCCTTTCTCCATTCATGAGGCACAAAGCCTGTTTGGAGGCTACATTTAAATAGTAATTCCATAGGTCCTGATAGTTCATATTTCATGCTATTTAGAAGGCATCCTGGGATATTGTCTGGGCCCATTGATGCAATGTTCTTGTTCTTAGAGAGAGAGCATTAAGGACCTGTTCCCTAATGATAGTAGGGGAAGTTATATTTGATGATATTTCCTGAGGGAAGGTTGAGGAGGAGAGAGGAGTAATGTTGGAGCTGAATTTATCAGCTAGGAGTTTTGCTAGATGATCTGGCTCAGTATAGGTGGCTCCATTTACAATGAGCTCTGCACACAATTCTGTATTGCCTTTGAGGTTGTGGACATAGCTAAAGAATGGGAGGCCAAACTTACCTCAAGTTTGGCTTTAGTAGACTTTTTATTTGTCCCCTGAGTTGTTTCGTTCGATGAGTGCTTTTATATTTCTGGGTGCTGTACCTCCTAATTTTTGCCATGATTTTCTTCCTCCTATTTTATATCCAATTGATTTTGTGATTCCACCAGAGTGGCTTGTTTTTTGAGTTAGTTCTGTACTTTTTCCTGTTGGGTACAGCTGCCTCTATGCAGCTATTGACATGCTTGTACAGAGTTTCCGTGAACAGTTCTACATTGGCAGAAGTGTTCTCAGGGTTTATAGGGGCTTGAAATTTTGCAAAGTTTTCACTTAATAGCAGGAGGTTAGCCTTAGACTAGTTCCTGAATATTCCCAGTTGAGCTGGGGGTCCAGGCTTTATTTTTACTTCAAAGGAGACGATTTTGTGGTCTGACCTTACCAAGGAAGGCATTACAGTAGGGGGTGTGCAGCACACTCCCATATTAGTGAGGACAAGATCCACTGTGGTTGCACCCCTGGTTGGTGTATTGACTATCTGGTTCAGGGTGTTTGTGTTTACAAAATCCAGGAATCTCTGTGCATGTACATTTGATGTTTTATAGGATTCTCAGTTAATAATGGAGTAATTAAAGTGACCCATGAATATGGTATTGGGTTGGATGGTTAGTGTTTTCAATAAGTTTAAATACATGGTATGGGCTTCCTGGGTCATAGAGGGGGACCTAATAGCTTGCAAGGAAATGGTATTGAATTTTACCTATGGTGATTTGAACGTGAAGCAGCTCAAGTGCATTGTCCTGTCTGACCAGCCTTGAAGTATATTTATTTTTGATGTAAATAGTGACACCTCCACCTTTAGTTCTGCCTGTAAAGTAGCTGGTCTAAACGTGTGGAAGGCATTGTAACCTTGCACTGTTGGTGTGCTCTCTGCATCTTTAAACCAGGTCTCAGAGACCGCACAGACATCAGCATTCTCTAGGGTAAAGAGAGCTTCCTGGGAGTGGAGTTTTTTGTTTAGGCTCCTAGCATTGAGCAGTAATACCTTTAGATTTTCTTGGTTTTGATTTGCTATGTCGGAAGTACTTTCAGTTTGGCATTGTCTAAAAAAGGCACTGTGGGGGAAGACTGTGTTTTAGCTAACATTCGAAAGCCTGAGGGGGAGAGGTGCAGAACATCCCTGGCAAAGCAGCGTGGTCTGTTGACCATCTCCTTCCATGCTGACAAATATTGCACCCCCTTAGAATGACACCAAAAACTAAGCCAGTTATTAAAGTCAGTCGTCTTTTGTTTACATTGTGGCATCATCTTTGGAGAAGGTAAAATGCTAGGCTCATACCAGCCTGAGACGCATATTCTGAGAGCTCTATGATGTCTCTCTTCATGTAGTCTTAGGGAGGTACGTCTTAGGTCATTTATTCCCACATGGACTATGACGGAGTCATATTGGTAATTGTGGTCCAGTGACCTGAGTACATTCGTAATGTGGAGGATCCTACCCCCGGATAAGCGACTGACCGTAACTTTCTCCTTACTCAGCCTGGTGAGAGAGGGACATCAGTGTGTCCTCACGATGGAGTCTCCACTGACTAGAATTGGTGGCATTTGGTTGTATCTGAAATTATGAGACATAAAGCTTCTAAAGCTAAACACATGCAATCTAGCTTGCCTCAGTTTATGCTTGGCACTGTCTTGGCCCAGTCGCCTTCCTGGACTTATACTGATTCTGAAATCTAGCTGGCTGAAAATTTTGTCCTTTCTTAGTTCCAAGAGGTCTAAGCTGAAGAGACAAGAAATGTTTGCACCCCCTTCAAAAGGGTGGATCCTACCAACGGTGAATCTGACTGTGACTTCTGACTCAGACACCAAAGACACCCTGTCCTCTGCATCTTTGCCAGAAGATTTTTCCTTTAGTGACACCTCTTTTAGGATGAAGGAAGCTTTCCGGTGTGTCTGTAAGGAATACTTTGAAGTCCAACAGAAATGTAGAGCTTTCATGGGTTTGTCAGAACCTAGGCCACCTGCAGTTTCTGCAGTACCAGATACGTTGGAAGATGCATTTCATAATGCTTCAGTAAAGCATGACTCTCTCCTTTTTGTTCCCAGGAATCCTGACTGATTTTAAGTACTTTAATGAGAAATCTTTTAGCAGATCAGGGCATGGTGTCCCTGTATCTTACTAAGGGAACATCCTCAGCTTCTACCCAACATTATATTCCCAATTGTAAAGAAGAACTGTAGATAGATTTTGGATGATTTTGAATGAAGATTTATTCTGCTGATATCCTTTCCTTCTGAGCCTTGAAGTCCAGTTCCACATGCTTTTGCACCAACAAACATTGTTGGAGAAAATGAAGAGCAAGGCAGAGGAAATACAGACTAAGGATCTAAGACAAGATGTTTGGTTTATATGACCTATCATTTTAAATTGCAAATCACTCTTAAGAAAATTTAGGTATGATGTAGTAGATGCATCATGTTGGGCATCAGCTACGGTGGTCACTTATCAGGAAAGATTCCTGGCTGTGAACTGTGCCCCTGCCAAACACTGTAAAGATGCTATCCTTAAACAGCACCATTGAATAATGATCTCATTAGACCTCCCCCACCCCGTTCTTGAGGTTTTAGAAGAAACTGAAGGAAAACCTGGGTAGATTAATTTTTCATACTTTTTGCCCCCCCCCCCCCCCCCCAAGACCTATCCTTTCAACTTCAGACAGGAGCCCACATCTGCTGAAAGGAACGAAAAATAAAACTTTAGAAAAGAATAGCAAGCTAAACTCAGAGAGAAGGCTAGAAGCCGTCAGAGCTGGGATCAGCCATGACACATCCATGCTACTAACTTGCCACCTCTCCCATCCCAGACTCCCTACCCCCTCACAAAATGTTGGAGGGTGCTTTTCCTTCTCTGCAAGCAGATGGAACCTACTGGTACTGTGTAATTTCTTCATAAACATTGTACAAAAATGGATGTAGACTTAATTTCTCAGAACCCTCTCAGTTCAAAGGTATCCCTCAAGTACCCAAAAGTACATGGGCCTTATACTGAGAGTCTGAAGATGGCAACAGATGACTGCCTATGGATGCCTTTGGTTTTACAGGTGTTAAGTATTTGGTTGCAGGTACCTTCAGTTTTGACATTTTGGTGGATTTTCAATGGACCTGTTGATGGACTTTAGCTCCCTGTCTGTTGGAGAGTGGATTATTCCTGTGTTCTGTATGTTGGTTTTGATCTTTTGAGATAACGTGAAAGTGTTGCCACCCATTTCCATTCCTAGGTGCTTTGCTGAGCTTTCTTCTGTTGGAGCTTCAGTGTATTGTTAGATATTTTGGAAATATTGTGCTGTCATTGGAGCTTGGGAATATCTGAATACTAAACTAGACTGCTGTGGAGATCTCCGCACCCTGTGTTAGCTCATTAATACTTTGTACTCCTGCAACAGACTGTAAATTTTGAGGTACCGTTTTGTTTAAACACCATTTTTTTTGTATCTGATTGGTTATAGTGTTTCATCATTTTTGTGTTTTTGTTGCATAGTGGATTGAAATGCAAACTGCTTCCTGAGCATATGGGACTGTGTTAAGTTATGCCACAGCAAGACTTCAGTGTAATTTGGTGGCTGATTTACTAGGTTGTTTGTTCTTGGTTTCTCAGACTTTGTATGTTTTAATAGTAGCAATCCTTATTTAGTTTATTAAATTAATAGATCTGAAGTAGGCACTTCATTTGTCAGCAACCTTTGGGGATGCGGATCCGAGCCGGCAACTTCTACCACAGCATAGATCCGAGCTCCTAGCTCCTCCCTTTACCCATAATCCCCTGCCAACCCTGACTGACCTCAGATCTAGTTTGCCGCGCTTCAAGCTACAAGCTGGATTTTTGTGCTCCTGCTACTTTGTGGATTTATGAGAAAAAAAAATTCTATTTTATTCCCCGTTTTCTTAGTGTGAGTGAGAGCGATTGTTTAGGTACCCTGTAGCCCTTTTATCTCTCTCAATTTAATTTAATTTGTGGTTATTTTTCCTCCTCCCTGCCCTCGCTGGTCGTAGTGTGTGTTTGTGGTGTGTGTAGGGGCCTAGTGAGTGTGTTTTCTGTGCTACTATGTCGGAGGCCCCTAAAACCATCTTTTCAAAGTGCACCGAGTGTGGCCATAAGCTTTCACCGGCGGATGACCACACCCGGTGTGTTAGGTGCCTTGGGATTGAACATCTCTCCTCTGGATGCGCGATTTGCGCGGCATTCAACCCCAGGGCACTTAAGGACCGGAGGTCGAAGCTGATTCTGGCGGGCCTTTTGCCCCCGGATTCGGCTCCGGCCTCCGGTGCTTCTGTGGCCGCTACCCAGCCCTCGGTGGCAGCCACCCCTGCCTCCCTCCCTCCGGTCGGGACTCAACCTCCCGCTTCGGCTCCAGAGGAGAGGGAGGCCGGGAAAGCCAAACGGAGAGAGAAGCACCATAAGCGGCGGGCCGAGGACTCCTCCTCGGCCCCGCCCGCCAAATGAGCTTCTCCCTCCAGAGCTTCTGGATCGCCTCCTCCTCGGCTCCGGTCCCCTTGCTTCTCACCGGGACCCGAGGAGGAGGGGACCCGGTCCCCGTCTAGGTCATCGAGGCGGCACTTTAGGTCTGCCTCGGTGGCCTCTTCGAGGTCCACTTTTAGCATGTCAGGTGCAGACATGGACTGGATGATGAGGAGGTTCATCCAGGCCCAGCTGCAGATGGGAGTGCTCTTGCCCCCCCCCCCCCTCCGGGGGGGGGAGCTCGACCCCATTTTTTGCTCCAATCACTCCTTCTCTGACCCGCTTTCCGGGTTCGGAGCGTTCGGAGCCGAGCCGCGTTGGATCCGGGGGTGGGTCGGAGCCGACAGTACTGGGTACTTCGGCTCCGACTGGTCCCTCGAGCTTGTCGGATCCGACCTCTCGGAGCCGTGGGCTGAGCTTCGGATCCGAGGGATTCGGTGTGACTTCGGCTCTGTCCCGGTCGGAGCACACGGGTCCTTCGGATCCGATGGTCTTGGCCCTGGGTCCGGTCCCCGCTTCAGATCTGAGTGGGAGTCGACTCTCGGATCCTATCGAGGGCGGCTCCCCCTCGGCTTTCGCTGTGGTGGAGAGGGCACTGTTGAGTGCGTCCGGGCCTCCGGTCCTGGCTTCGGCTCCCCCCTGCACTCCCTCTCAGCTGGTTCAGGCTCCCATCACCCGGCCTTTGGGGCAGTCTGCTTCAGCACCTCTGGGTGTTCCTTCGGAACATGACATTGCTGGTGAGACTTCCTCGGACAGCCCCCCTGAGGAGGTTCCTCACAAGGCTAAGTGTAAGAGGAGGCACGTGGACTCCACCGAGTCCCTTACGGAAGATACGGACTTAGATGAAGGGGAAGGCTCCCCAAGGTCACCCCCCGAGGATGTCTCCTTTGGAGACATCATGGAAATGCTCAGGATTAGGGGAGGGTGATCTGCTCCCAAGGCTTCCTCCGATGAGTCCGTATTCCTAGAGGCGTTCGAAGTAGGGCCATCTACCTCTTGGGTGTCCCCTCCCCCCGACCCCTTGGTGGACCTTATCTCCACCAGGGCTTGGAAGGAGCCAGACACTGTAGAGCCAGTCCCCAAGTGCCCAGATAGGATCCTGAGTGCCCGTGCAGAAAGAACCCACTGGAGCAGAGGTCCCCCCGTGGATGCCATGTTGGTGGCGGTGGCCACCAAGAGGGAGTTGGCTCAGGAGAGCTCCGCGGTCCACCCACCGAGCAAGGAGTCTCGGGTGATGGACCGCCTTGGGAAGCGGGCCTTCAGTTCAGCAACCTTCTCGATGAGGGCGCTGAACTATATGGCACACGTCATCCGGATGCAACGAGATCTAATAAAAGAATACGCTGCTTCCCCCCCAGAGTCCATGTCGGAAGGGGACAAGCAGCTGTACTCCTCCCAAATGTCCACTCTACGTTCCATTTCTAGCACCTCTATGCGGCTCTTGTCTCACGCCACTGAAGGAGCCGCTAGAGCTGGCGGAGCCGGCCTGGTAATGAGGCGCCAAGCCTGGCTCCGACATTGTGACTTCTCAGAACCCTTTAAAGCGTCATTCGCGAATGTCCCCTTTGATGGTTCTGTACTGTTTGGCAAAACCGTTCACGACACTTTAGTCCAGAGCGAGAAAGACGGGAAGACGTTGTCTGCCGTCGGAGTCCGCTTCTCTGCTCCCCAGAGGTCCTTTTCCAAGAAACAAAAGGGTCAGAAGAAGATGTGGTTCTGGAAATCGCATCAGTCCCAGTCTGCTCCGGACAACCAGTCCTCTCGTGGCAGAGGAGGACAGGCAGGACGCCGCCCTAGAGGCAGAGGGGGTCCCAGAAATGTTGGGTCCAGAGAACCCTTCTCTGAGAGGCCCACGCAGAATCCCTGAGGGGTTGCCCGGCTGCTCCACTCTGGAGGCAGTCGGAAGCGTTTCGAGGCACCTAGCAATGTGGGAGTCCATAACAACAGATCGCTGGGTGCTTCACATCATATCCAGAGGTTACCAAATTCCCTTTATTGTAACCCCCAAAACCAGAAGCCTCCCCGACGTACCACCCAATCAGAGGGAGGTGGCTGCTACAGAAATTCAGCAGCTTTTACAAAAAAGAGCCATCCATCCCGTCCCCCCAGATCAGCTCGGATCAGGGTTTTACTCCAGGTTCTTTCTGGTGCCAAAAAAGACGAGGGACTTGAGGTCCATCCTCGACCTCTCTCTCTTGAACCTGGCAGTACCCAAAGAAAAGTTCCGGATGGTCACGCTGCAATCTATTCTCCTCCTGTTATGGGAGAACGACTGGATGTGCTCGATAGACCTCAAGGATGCGTACTATCACATTCTTGTGGAAAGACGCTCCAGGAGGTTCCTCCGCTTCCGGCTGGGAGCCAGTCACTTTCAGTTCAGGGCCCTCCCCTTCGGTCTCACCTCAGCCCCCAGGGTGTTCACCAAAGTCTTGGCGGTTATAGCGGCCCACCTGAGGCTTCAGGGAATTCAGGTCTTTCTGTACCTGGACGACTGGCTCCTCATCGCCCCAACAAGGCATCTGCTCTGTTCAGGCAGGGATTACTTCCTCAATCTTGCTCCAAGCCTAGGGTTGACTGTCAACATGGCCAAATCCTCTCTAGCTCCCACACAGGAAATAGATTTCATAGGGGCGAGATTGGATTCCAGACTAATGCTTGCTTTCCTGACTCCAGATCGACTTCAGAACCTGAGGTTGCATGTTTAGGCCATTCTCCAACTTCTTGCTCCACCGGCGGAATTGATCCTGAGGGCTCTAGGGTCCATGGCGGCAGCAATTTCTCTGCTGCCCTTAGCCCGTCTAAATATGAGGGTCCTGCAGTGGACCCTCCAGGTGCAATGGTCCCTGTCTCGCAACCCCCTGTCTCATCCCATTCCCTTAAGCAGGGCTTGCAGACGGTCGCTCGTGTGGTGGCTCCAGTCCCTGAGCCTTCACACGGGATGGCCATTCTTGATGCCTCCTCCTGTCACCACAGTGACCACGGACGCCTCTCACCTGGGGTGGGGGTGAGGGGGCACTATTCAGGCAGAACGGTCCAAGGCACGTGGAACGACATAGAGACCTCCTTGCATATCAATGTCCTAGAAATGAGGGCGGTGCTTCTGACGTTGCAGGCACTTCACGGCCTTCTTCCGATTGGGACGATTGCAGTATAAACAGACAACATGTCAGTTGTCTGGTACATCAACACACAGGGGGGAACCAGGTCTTATCCTCTTTGTCGCGAGGCCATGAGAGTGTGGGAATGGGCGATATCCACCAACCGCTTTCTCATTGCAACGCACATTCCGGGACGGTCCAACATCCTAGCAGACAGGCTCAGTCGTTCAATTCTGACCCCATACGAATGGTCTCTCAATCCTCTAGTAGCGGAGCAAATATTTGCCCAATGGGGGCAACCCTGTTGCGATCTTTTTGCCTCTCCCTCAAATACCAAATGCAACAGTTACTTCGCTCTAATCCCCCCTCAGGGGGAGTCCCCGAGAGACTCTCTAGTACATGCTTGGCCTCCCGGTCTCCTTTACGCTTACCCTCCAATGCCCATGATGCTGAAACTCTTAAAGAAAGCCAGTCAGTTGAGGAGCAAAATGATCCTCATTGCCCCATTCTGGCCTCGTCAGACGTGGTTCCCATACCTGTGGTCTCACCTGATTCATCCACCCTGGATTCTGGATCCCCTCCCGGATCTCATTACTCACCCTCTGGGTCTTCCGATCCCCAACCTGGTCAACCTCAAGCTGACGGCTTGGTTGCTCCAGTTCCACTCCTGATAAGGACTCCCGGAATCTCCTCACCAGTCAAAGCCATTCTAGTAGCAGCACACAAACCGTCCACCAGAAGGGTCTATCGGAGTAAGTGGAAACGTTTCTCCATCTGGGCGGAGCACCATCACTTAGATCCTTTCACGGCGCCTCTTACGTCGGTTTTGGATTTTCTAACTACCCTTTTTCATGAGGGGGCTAGCTGCTCTACAGTCAAGGTACATCTAGCAGCGATTTCGCATTATCATGTAGGGCATGAATCGGGCCCTCTAATTACCTCCAAGCTCTGTAAAGCTTTCTTCAAGGGTACCTTCCTTCTCAGACCTCCGGTCAGGGAGGTAGTACCCCCATGGGATTTATCTTTGGTTCTACAGGCCTTGACAAGCCCCCCTTTCGAGCCGGCGGCTACGGTTGATTTTAAATACCTCTCTTGGAAGACGGCCTTCCTGGTGGCCATTACTTCAGCTAAAAGGGTCTCTGAGCTTCAGGCTCTCTGTGTCAAACCGCCGTATTTGGCCTTCCATCAGGATAGAGTTTACCTCAGGATCAATCCGTCCTTTCTGCCTAAGGTATCTTCAGAAGCTAATATTAATCAATCTATTAATCTTCCCGTGTTCTTTCCCAACTGTCAGAACAAAGAAGAGTACAAACTGCATTCTTTGGATGTGCACAGACAATTACGCTTTTATATTCATCGAACTGCTGGTCATAGGCAATCTGACCAGTTGTTTGTCTCCTTTGCCAAAACCAATTTAGGCAAGTCAGTTTTTAAAGTTACCCTGTCACGGTGGATAACTAGTTGTATCCTCTTGGCATATCAGAGTTCGGGAAGGCCTGCACCTCAAGGAGTCCGTGCTCATTCTATTAGGGCCATCGCTACTTCGGCGGCTTTTAGATTTGTTCCGCAGCCACTTGGGCTTCATCTCATACCTTTATCAGCCATTACAAACTGGATGTTGTCTCCAGAGGTAGGGCGTCCTTTGGCTCTGCAGTGCTCCGGAATATTCTTCCATAACGGCCACCCAGGATTCAGGTAGCTGGGGACTCTGTCCCAAAGGTTGCTGACAAATGAAGTGCCTACTTCACATTAAGAAGTTATGTACTCACCATAACGTTCCATCTGAGTAGGTATCTTCATTTGTCTGCAACCATACCCCCCTCCTTCCCCCTGACCTATATGATTCTGTTTTGGATCTGTCTTAGATAAGCCCTTTCCGGGGCACAGTAACAGTTGTTATATCGGGCAAACTTGATCTGAGGTCAGTCAGGGTTGGCAGGGGATTATGGGTAAAGGGAGGAGCTAAGAGCTCGGATCTATGCTGTGGTAGAAGTTGCAGGCTCGGATCCGAGATCAGATCCGTATCCCCAAAGGTTGCAGACAAATGAAGATACCTACTCAGATGGAACGTTATGGTGAGTACATAACTTCTTATTTTATTTGGAGGACCATCAACTTAAAAGCAGTTCATTTTTTATTACTATTTCTTTTTGTTGTATTTTGTAGTGTTTATCTGTTCTCTTCCTTTATTCTTTTTGTGAAAGAGATTAGGGTTTAAGATCCATAATAAAGCTGAAATTATTCCACAAATCCCTCAAAACATGTTAGATACAGGAGCCTTAGAAAAGACTCTTCTTGGGGAAAAGAAGGTTAAAAAAGAATCCTCTTGGATGCGAATTCTGGACATGTCCCATCTGAAGAAATTCTTAAAGGTTTGTGAATTCAGGATGGTCACCTTGCACAGACTCTTGCCTGTCTACCTCAAGGGGCCTTCATTGTAACTTTTTAGACCTGAAAGATATTTATCTGCAGATCGTCTTAGCTATGGAAAAAAAAAAAAAAAAAAAAAAGGTACAGAAGGTTCGTAAAGTTTGTAGTAGGGCGAGTTCTTTACCATTTCACCTCTGCTTCCCTTTGCTATCGACTACACGTAGTGTATTTGCAGAATGTCTGGTTTGAGTAACAACCATTTGCAGGACAAAGGGCAGTCAAGTCTTCTCATTCTTGGATGATTGCCTGATCCTGGCAGAGCCCTACCAGGGCATCACGCAATTACTAGATTGCATCATGGACTTGGCATTACTATCAAGAGAGAGAAAACTATCAAGAGAGAGAAATCTTTTTTGACCCCCCCCCCCAATTAAGTTATATTCCTGGGAGTATGCTTGGACACCTCTCAGTGCAGAGCCTTCCTTCCCCAGGACAGGCTGGAACTACTAAGAAATGACTTCCTCAGTATTAATACCCTAGCTGTGATATCCTCTTTCTGTATATCTCAGACTATTAGGTTACATGGTAGCATGCATTATAATGGTCTCTTTAGCACTCCTGCACAATACACACGCCTGCTACTTGAGGAACAGGTGATGCCAGTAAAACATAAAATCCAAGAAGCTCCAAAACTAAAACAAATCCAAGGCTGAAGGTTGCGAGCAGCAACTGTTTTATTTGGTAAAACCAAAACAAAAAAATACATATATATTTAGCACTTTCATCCCCTATAGGAACTTCATCAGAATATAAAAACAGTTAACATACAGAACTATTATCCACACATACATGAGCAATAACAACAATTCCTTTGATGTTTCAAGAGGGAGTGTCTCTAGCCATTCTTAGGCAAAGTAGCATGACATTGCCATCTAGTGTTTGGGAGATTTAAGTGCACTTCATCCTGGCAGTGTGTAATCTTGCAAGCCAACTAAAAAAATTTAAACTTTTTGTATCGAACAGACTTGTGTTTTTGTATATATTCGTTTCTGTAAAGAATCTTGGATAAAAAAAAATATTTAAAATAAATAAAAATCAAATCATATTAAAATGAGAAATTAAAATCATATACATAAAAATTAATCCAGAAAGCATTGTACCTAAAAATAACTGAATATTCAATGCATGCAATGAGATGGTAAAAAATATTAAAACCAGTTATAATGGGCATCATCAGAACAATCATCTCAAGAATTTTTAACAATGATAGGACTGTTAAATGTACCTTGGTTTAGGTTATTCTGTGTAGTACCCAAGCTTAAATTTTCTTGGTCAGAAACCTCTTAAATTACAATGCCATAAATCGAGCTGGGGATTTGATCAGACCTCATTACTCCATGAATTTCATAACTGCCTTTAACATGGAACACAGAACACTTAAATTGGTTTTTGAAAAAAAAAAAAAAAAAACTGGCAATTATTTGTGAAAATCCCACTTTGAGAGAGATGTTAGGACACAAACCTGGTTTTACATTTAGAAAAGATAGGAACCTGAAGGAAATTTTGGAACACACATCTAAAGGAAATGTAGAGCAGGTATGCTGTATGAAGAAGTATGGGTTTTGTTCCCAATGTAAATTCATTCTAATGTGTGACAGGTTTCTTATCAAATGAAGGACATTTTGACTGTAATTCTAGGGGTGTAGTCTATGCGGCATTATGCCAACACTGCCCATATTTTTACGTAGGTAAAACTGTGCATAGGTTGAAGGAAAGAATTTACAAACACCGGTATAACATCAACAAAAGGAACCTGAACAATGCCTTGGCAAGACATGTTTTGGACAACGAATGTCACACATTTAAGTTTGTAGTTATAGAAGGATTAAAGGAAGGAAAGAGGGGAGGTCCATGGGTTCAGTTATTGGAACTAAGGGAATTATATTGGCAGCTGACTTTGAATGCCCATGGTTGGCCTGGACTTAACGAGTCTTGTTCCATTGCACCCCTGATTGACTAGGTAATAAAACAAGAGGTAGGGGCAAATGGTACAGTAATACCTCTGACCCCTTTGGTACGGGTTTGTACTTAGTACCAAGCTATTTATGTGAACTTTATACTTAATACACATTTTTCCTCCTATTCAATCCCCTTCAAGGAAATTTTGTATGACATACACTATATATACTCTTTAAATGAGTGCCCCTATTGCCCGTTTTAATTGGTGTTAATATTTTTTTACCAATTTATTTTTTACCATCTCATTGCATGTATTGAATGTTCAGTTATTTTTAGGTATTAGGTTTTTTGGAGGAATATCCTTAATATCCTTAGACTGTAAATATCTTCTCCCCCCTGCTAAATCACCCTCTGTAAAGGCAGCCTTCATTTTCTGGCTGGAAATATTTAGCTCATACCTTCCAACTGTAGCCTTTAAACTGCTCTTTGCTGATACTTTTTCTGCCATACTCACCTCTATTAAGCCCTCCCCCCTCCTGGAACTGTTCTTCCAACCAGCTTTCCACCCCTTTAGTCCTTCCTACCTTCCACCCCTCTAGTCCAACCACCTTTCCTCCACCTATCCCCTCCCCTATACCTAGTTTCCTCCTGGAGTTTACTTGTATCTCCCACAGACTGTGGTGCCATTTTTAAATCCTGTCCTGAGCATCCATAGCTCCTCTATGCTGGTCCTGCGGTTTAGGCTGTTTGTTTTGCCTCCCATTAGGTCTTTTCAGCATATCTGTCTATCATTTGCAAGCCTCTAAGCAACTATTTTGCTAAACTCCATGTTTTTACTTGTAACTGTGTTTTAGGGTTATAGATGGCCTTGTGCTGATGGCTATCACTCCAATGCAATGTTTGTAACTGTGTTGTATAGTTATTGTTGGCCTCGTGCTGACTGCTTCAATTATCTGTGACCTACATGTGTTTTTGACCTCTGCAAGCTGCTTTTGGGATGAGTGGGGCTCTTTTCTACACTGACTAATGCTGCATTAATTTTGTATGGGTACAAGGGGCTTGATTGAATACTGCTGGCTTGTCACGACCAGAAACCTGGTGTAATGATGTCTTGTTAAAAGGACGCCAACCAAAGTGCATCGCTGAATGCCGGATAGCCTCTTAAGGTGGAAAAACAATCCCCCTTCAAGCCTTCCGCTTAAAATCAGGTTTAGCAGCCATTTTTCTTTGCATTTGTAACTATAAGGGCTCCGCACAGCTTCTACACGGTTTTGGGGACCGTTTTGCCCTATATACTGTACTGTTTGATTGCTTGCTTTGTACTGTGTCATTTGCCCTTTGCTTAGGTTAGCCAGCTTAGCAGCTGTAAGCTGCTTTTTGGGATGAGTGGGTCTCTTTTTATGTTGTCGTCAGCTGCATTACTTTAGTATACAGGGCTCGACTGTTGCATTTTGCTGGCCTAGTCTGCTCTCCAGATGTCCTATTAAAAGGACGCCAATGAACATATATCATTGAAGGCCTTTATTTGTCTTTCAAGGTGGATCAATGGTCCTACTAGAGCCTTTAGCTTAATTACTGGCTTAGCAGCTTTTTTTCTTTTCCGTTTGTCTCTATAAGGACACCGCATGGCTTTTATATTGTTCTGAAAACTGTTTTGAAAACTTATCAGCACAAGTTATTGCACAGCATGAACACATCATAGTTTACTGTTAGCCTGTTGAACACTATATATTGCACTGTTTAGAGATTTTATAGTATTACTTTATCATTTACTCCTGCTTTCTGCTGCTTATATTTGGCTCTACAGCTGTATAACCCTGTCCTCTTAAACGGACTAGGGTCACTAATAGCATGCTGAACTGCTGAATGAATGTTTTGTTCTATTTAATGGAACCTGTATTGCCTAACTTGTATTGTTCATAGCATAATGTCTGCTGCTTTCCATTGTTAATCCCCTAAACCTAATCTTTCCTCTACATACTTGCTCTAGCCTCATCTAACCATAGCCTGTCTCCACTACTGTGCTTTGTTACACCCTCCCTTCTTCTCTAAACATCCTATACCTTCTACATTTCCCCTCTACATCTGCAATATTAACTAACGCAGTGGTCTCTCCCTCTCCTCTACAGTAATCCATCCCGGGTGCTCCCTC
Organism: Protopterus annectens; assembly: GCF_019279795.1. Taxonomy (NCBI): domain Eukaryota; kingdom Metazoa; phylum Chordata; order Ceratodontiformes; family Protopteridae; genus Protopterus; species Protopterus annectens. The sequence goes on from NC_056730.1 coordinate 425,994,003, forward strand.
CCTGCTTTAAACACAAAAGGAATACCTCCGGCCATCACCTGAAGACACCCTGAATTGGCCAGCTTGCCTGGTACTTAGAAAAATGCTACTGAGAAGACCCCCCCCCCCCAAACAAGATTGTGTAAATGTATGTTGCTTAACAGTAATTAAATGTAGACTTGATGTAATATCTACAGAGTTAATCTGCCCTCCCGTGTGTGCGTTCTAGCAGCCTACCACAGACCGTTTACCCTCTCCCCCTCCTGTTATCACTGCCCTAGAATATATTTAAACCTAAGACTGGTCCAACTATCCCTGCTGTTTGCTATCTCCTTCTACCATTAGGTGGCAGCATCTACCAATATAAATCCTAGATATTCTTTATAATCCCAACAAGTTTTATTTTTTCACAAACAGTTGGTTATGAGTTGATATCCTTAGACTGTAAATATCTTCTCCCCCCTGCTAAACCACCCTCTGTAAAGGCAGCCTTCATTCTCTGGCTGGAAATATTTAGCTCATACCTTCCAACTACAGCCTTTAAACTGCTGTTTGCTGATACTTTTTCTGCCATACTCACCTCTAGTGTTCTTTCCCAATCCGTTCGCCCTACGAGCTTACTCCGCTACCCTACCCTGCCCCCAGTACTCCTAGCTTTATTGCTATCTTACCCCACCCTCTCAGCCTAATTACCCAATACCAACTCCCCTCATTACTCATCCCACTTATAGCCATCCTTCTTAACCTCTGTAATCTGTACTCCACCCAATAATTATAGACCCCTCCTCTTTCCTTAAATCTCTAGACTACCTCCATCACTTTTTAAACAATTTCTTCTTCATAGACTTCTCTATTTTCCTAACCACTCTCTTTGCTCCAACATGCTCTCCTCTAGTTGTCACACCCTCCAGTCCCCCAGCCTCTTCTTTCTGTTCCTACTTCCCTTATACTATGCCACCTCATATTCTATCTATGCTTGTCTAATACCACCTACAAAGACAACTACCATACAAACCCACCTTCTCCCTCACTCTTACTCCCATTTCCACTCTATCTCCTCTCCTCTTCTCTCATTCAGCCCAACCCTCTGCACATATTCCACCCTAAACTCTTCTCCTCTAAAGAAAGGGTACTGTCACCTGCTCCAATCTACCAAAATTCATGCATGGCAGACCAATATGGCTAAAGGTATATCTCCTTCAACAACCTAGTCCAAGCTGGTGATATCCATCCTAACCCTGGTCCTACATCCTTTATTAACAACACTCATCCCTTACCCTATTCCTCCTATCTCAACACCCTAAAGATTTTTACAATTAATGCACAAAGTCTAAACAACAAAGTACACCAATTTCAAGCTTGATTAAGCCATAACCAAACAGATGTCTTAATCTTCTCTGAAACCTGGCTTAAGCCCTTTATCTCCACCTCCGAGATTCTGCCCCCAGGATTTCATTGTCTCAGAAATGACCAACTAAATAAAAAAGGTGGAGGCACTGTCCCAGTCTACTCCAGCCTTCTTATCTTAATTCCCCTCCAAATTCCAATTCCAGAACACTGAACTAACTGCTGGAATTCTAAAACTAAATGAGCATAAAAATATCTGCATCAGTGCCCTATATATCTCACCTGGTAACAATATCTCTACACTCGTAAATGTTCTTCTATGGGCCTCTACTGAAATTAACTATGAAACTTATATCCTTGGTGATGTGAATATTGATTGGAATAAAATCAATTGCCCCTCTCCCTCCCTATCCATTAACATCTGTAACTTCACTCAAATAATCCTTTCCATCACTCGACCTAACAAAATAAACCCTCCCAGATCCACTATAGAGTGGATCCTAGTCTCAGATCCAAATAAAATAACCAATTCTGGCACAATTCCTGATACCTTTAGCGACCACCTCCCAGCCTTCATGCATCGCCCAACTAGTTCCTCCCCAAACCAGCATCAATACATTCAAACTTGTAACCTCAGTAGCTTCAACACAACTACTTTCTCAAGTACTTTCAAACAAATGAACTGGCAAATTCTAAACATCCTTCCTCTTGACAAGGCTATAGAATACTTCAACTCTGTCTTCCTTGATAGTTTAAACTCACTAGCCCCACTAAGAAACAAAAGGATAAAAACTAAAACTGCTCCTTGGCTATCCAAGGAGACAAAACAGATTATGCACCACAGAGACAAACTATGGAAGCTTTACCAAAACAATAAACTGGACAATACCTTGCTCCAATATAAACCGCTCCGCAACCGTGCAAAACGACTAATCACCAAAGATAAAAAAAATCCTACTATATCAAACTTCAGTCCAATAACAATAAAAAACCCCAAAATTCTGGAACTCAATAAACTCGCTCCTCAATCCAGGCTCCAAGAATAATCCCTGTCTTGACCCAAGTAAATCTGATCTCGAACTAGGCTGTCAATTTAACTCATTTTTCATAGACACTGCCCTCACCAAGACATTTCCCAGTAATAACCCAACTGCTCTACACTCTCCCCCTTTTAACTCACCTCATCTGTTTGAACTCAAACCCATCTCCACTAACTTTATAAAAAAACTTTTGTCCAAACTTAAACCTTGCTCTAATGCTCCCGACAATATTCCCTCTTCCTTCCTAAAATGTGCTGCTGATGGCATTGCACTCCCAGTCAGCATCATTATCAACCGATCCGTAAAAGAATCCTATGTCCCCAAACTCTGGCGCTCAGCTTATATTCTTCCTCTTCATAAAGGAGGCAAAAATACCAGCATCTCAAACTTTCGCCCCATTGCTTTGCTCTCACCAATCTCCAAAATCCTAGAAAAATGCATCCACCTCCAACTTATGCCTTTCCTGACCCAAAACAATCTTCTCACTCCTACCCAGCATGGCTTCCATCCAGGCCATAGCACAATAACCGCTCTACTCTCTTTCCTAGAAACTGTCAATCAAGCCTGAGATTCAGGCCACTTAGTTTCTACTGTTTTACTCGGTCTGTCTAAAGCCTTTGATACTGTTTCCCACAAGCACCTTCTTTGTCATCTCTCAAACCTTAATCTCTCACATAATGCTTTATCCTGGTTCTCCAGCTATCTGTCAGACAGATCACAGGCAGTCAAATGGAAGAACTCCATCTCTTCCTTCCTACCTACCCCAACTGGCGTACCACAGGGATCCATCCTTGGGCCAATGCATTTTAACATCTTCATCAATAACTTTCACACTGCTATTCCTGATGCTAAAATCATTAAATATGCAGACTGTTCAACCTTAGTCTGCTCTGCCTCAAACCTCTCTGAATTGCTGACTAAAACCCAAACTGCCTTTTCAACAACTGAAAACTGGATGAGGCAAAACCACCTCTCTCTCAATGCAAATAAATCAAATATTCTACTGTTCCCTCCCACAAAGACGCTCTCTTATGATAAAAACAACTTCAAAGTCTATAGTCAAACCAACTCACCTATAGAAGTAGTTCCCTCTGCCAAACTACTTGGCATTACTGTAGATGAACACCTCAAGTTTGATATTCATATTCAACAAAATATTAAGAAAACCCACCAAAAGCTAGGTATGCTGTGTAGGAATAATCACTTTCTCTCCAACTCTACCAGGCAAACTCTGGCCTTGACTTATCTTCTTTCCTTATTATATGGAGCCCCTCTCCTAACCAACCTGTCCTCCTCTATCACCTCTAAACTAGAAAACTGCTACAACAGAATCTCTAAATTTGCCTCTAAATCTAAAAATACCACCCATCACTGCCTTAACCCTACAATGCCTGAATTGGCTTGAACTCCCAAACTACCTAAACCATCTCCAACTCACTACTGCACATACTCATATTTCACCCAACAAAATGTCATGCTCTAACTAATATCCTCCCCCCTTATACACCCAACAGAGCTCTCCGATCTGAAAATCAGAAATTAATTATTATCCATAAACCTAAACGTCCTGCTGGCCAACTTCTCCTGTCTCTCACTAGGCAAAGAATGGAATTCCCTTCCCTCCACACTAAGAACCATACCAAACTCAGAAAACTTCAAAACCCAACTATTCAAACACCTGTCCACTAAATGGAAATGTACCTGCCGTCACCCAACCTAATCCAAGGGGGTTCTTGCTCTGGTTCCCAAGCTCTACAACTCTCATAGTTATCTTCTTATCTTCCTATGATCCTATCTAAGCTCTCAACAATTTCTATAGCTTCTCTCTAAGCTCTCAACTCTTACAGCTACCCTCACACAGCCCAACCTTGTAAATATTATAAATAGCATTTTCATTGTTGATGTGTGTGTGTGTAAAGTGTATTTACATTTTCTTAAAAGGTTTGTATGTAAACTGTTTCCACACCTAACCCATATCTGTTTTCCTCAAATGAAACTGTATGATCCCTACCTTCAAGCTTAATGAATTTGTTAACTGTGCATGATATTGAATGCATTTATGAGTAACTATTCTACATAATAGGTTCATAGGTAGGTACTAGGCTATTTGCCCGAGGGCATTTATAAGCCTAGCCAGAGTGTGTCAGCTTTCGCCGCCCCATTGATTAATTAACTGAGCCTCTGTCAAGAAGAGCCAATGAAGTGATCCCAGGGGTGTATTTTCTGTTACACATCCACTTGTCAAGGTTTCTCTTGAAGAGTGTTAGTGAGGGGCTCTGCCTAATGTAGTTAGGAATTTTGTTCCAAAGCATGGGGAGTCTCTGTGACAGGAATCTATCCCTCCAGCATGTTCTATTTATTGTTGTGGCGAGATTTAGCTCACTAGAGCAAGTGGCTCGCAGTGACTTGGATTTCTTTAGGTGATGCATGTCCATCAATTCTGAGTTGGACATGGCTTTGTAAGTCAGACAGAGATCACCTCTGAATAAGCAATATGCCACTGAGTGAGTACAGCTGGAGTTTTTCTAGTCGGGCTGCATAGGACATATGTTTGAGACCAGTAATCCTCTTGGTGAGGTACTTTTGTGGTCTTTCCAGCTGTTGGAAGTGTCTTGTGAGGTACATGCCAAATGGGGCATTGTACTCTATGATGGGTCTGATGAGTGACAAGTAGAGGGGCACTATAACCTCTTTTATTTCTAGATGTGAACCCTTTAGTGTTTAGATGGGCTACATAGAAGGATTTCCTAACTACTTTAGTAATATGATTGTCAAAGGAGAGATTACTATCTACCTGGGTCCCCAGATCTCTTATTACCTCTTCTGTATTAAGGGGGCTGCCACCTATGTGGTAATTCATGGGTGTTTTGTTTTTCCCAAATGGGATGACTATGCATTTTTTGGTATTTAGCTTGAGACCATGACTTTGACACCAAGTGTCCGTCTCAGTAAGGCCCTTTTGGAGAATGTCCGTGTCAGCCAGAGAGTCAATTATGGCTCCCAGTTTGCAGTCATTGGCGAACTTGGTTAGCCATAGTCCTCCTGTGTTTGCCTGTACTTCTGAGAAGTATATGCCGAACAGTAGGGGTCCCAGGACCGAGCCTTGTGGAAAAACACTTGTGACTGGTTTAGAGTTGGACCTGGAGCCTGCTGTTCTTACCGTGTGAGTTCTGTCTGTAAGCCAGTTGGCAATCCATCTCGTGACGTAGGGGTTATGTTCAGGCTGGTGAGTTTTTCTATAATTCCCGAGTGGGGAATGGTGTCAAAAACCATGGCGAGGTCAAGGTAGGCTGTGTGACCTACCTTCCTCTCATCTATGGCCTTGGTGACTGTCTCGAAGAAGTCAACCAGGTTTAGTAGGCATGATCTGCCCTTAACAAAGCTGAACTGGGTCGGGTCAAGTGTTTGTAGGTTCCCAATGTCTTTGTTAATGAGTTCCATGATGATGCGCTCCATAGCCTTGCAGACCAGGCTAGTCAGGCTTATGGGGCGATAGTTACCAGGGTCAGTTGTGGCCCCTCCTTTGTGGAGCGTAGTAACTGTTGCTGTGCACCATTCTATGGGCATGTAGCCTGTGGAGAGGCTGAGGTTGAACAGTGTGTTTAGGTGGGGGGTTAGTTCGGTCTGTAGTTCGTGCAAGACGCAGCCTGGGACACCATCTGGCCCATTGACGCTGTGCTTTTGGCTTTTGAAAGGGCTGTTTTCACCTGTGCATCTGTGATTTCTGGGACACTACACTTTTCCGTTATTGTTGTGGGCCCTTTTGGGGGTGAGTGGGGGGTGAAGTTTGCACTGAATCTATCTGCCAGGATGTTGACAATATCAGTGGGTTCAGTATATTTTGTGCTATTTTGCACTAGCTCAGAGCATATCTGCGAGTTGCCACTTAGATTCTTGACATAGCTAAAGAAGGCTTTGTGGTTATCTTTCGAATCCTTGACTATTTTTCTTTCAAAATTAGCCTTGGAGGATTTTATGAGGGACCTTAGTTTCTTACTGATGCTGATCAGGGATGTCTTTGCTTCTTGGGATTTGCTTTTTTTCTGAACTAGTTTCCTCCTCCTATTGTATAGTCTGTTTATGGCAGGGGTCCACCAGACTGGTTTCCTTCTCTTAGGGGAGTGAGTCTTGGTTTTACTAGGGATGGCACGATCCATGCATCCTTGTAGGTGCTCATAGAGTGCATTTGTAAAGGTTTCTGCATCTTGGACACTGTTATCCTTTAGTGTGGGGGCTGTGAAACTTACCACCTCTGTCTTAAGTAAGGTGAAGTTTGCTATAGAAAAGTTTTTCACTGTGGTTTCCTTGGTTGGAGGTGGTGGTGTGGTGTGGACATCCAGAGTGATTAGTTTAATCCAAGCATTCGCTCCACAGAAAAAAGCACTGATATCACACTAACGCTCAATATGCAAGTACGTTTTTGTTTCAAAAACTTCCTCAGATGTGGGCTGGTAACTACATCAGTGCATTTATATACTCCAATTAACATTTAAAACCACCATTCTCATGCTGCATAGTAAATGAGACATAATTAAATATTATGTCATAAAACATCTAAAACACAATCTAAATTCTTTATTTCTAGCGTAAAAGCTACTCGTGACCTAGTTTTAATTATTATGTTAATCGAACATCATACCAGTTGTCTAAAGTTTGCAAACTCAATAATACAGTCACTTTTATTACTTGATTTAAACTTTAAAATCTGTAAAACCTTATAAAACCTTTCTAAAAAAACTTTTAATACAATGCCATCTTGTGGAATAAAATTGTACTACCATATTCTAATATAAGTGAATATATACTTCTTAAAAATTTCTCCAGCCATGAAACTTGTATAAAGTAACTGTTATTGGCATGCTTTTGAAATTTAGACCAAAACAGTGATAAACAATACGTTAATACAAATATATTTAAAATCTTCCTAGTAAATAAATAAGTAACATGCAAATAACAAAGTACAAAATACCAATACTTTAAAAACACTCTAAGAACACTTTAAAACTTTTGATGTCAGTGTAGTTTGTAGTTAGCTTTATCTTATATTAAAAAGTATTTTATTAAAATACAGGATGAAATCCTAGTAAAAATCCTAACATAGAAGGTAGTTAACTTGATTGTTGAGTGAAGAAAGAAGTTCCTCTTTGAGACCTATAATTTCGCAGCTCCTAATTTGAGGAGGGGGGCAATGGAAATACTTTCGAGTCCCGGATGCTTGTTGGCTTGCAATGTAACTTGCCACCCAAAGCTCACGATACTCCTCCCATAAACCACCCCTGACATCATATTTCACTTTTTCCAGTACAAAAAATTCAAAATATGCATGTTCACATTGTAACTTGTGTTTATAGAGCGCGTTGGTCTCTTTTTTATTTTGTATCTCGTACATATGCTCATAAATTCTTTTCAACTTTCGTTCCGTTTTCTCAACATAGAAGGCTTGACAGTATCCACAATTGCCCAAACATACTATCCCTTTGTCATCACAGTTACTATATTCGTTCCCCTGAAGAACCAGTTGTTTGCTTTCAAGGAACACCGTCTCCCTATTTATAATATATTGACACTGAGCACAGTGTCCACATTTAAATGTTCCTTTTCTTCTTTGGTTCCTGTTTCTAAGGTTTCCTATTTCATTTCTTTCTAACAAGTTCTTAAGGTTGCACCCGTTTTTATAAACTATTTTGACATTTTTATTTTTTTTTATTTGGTCTATATCTGTAATAGTAGTAAATCTTTTCCATTCCTTTACCATTGTGTTTTTTATAAAGTTAGAGCTTCCACTAAATTCAGTTACTAAAACACCACTACAATTGTCGTCTGACTTCTTTGGGTGTTCTTAACCACTTCATTATTTCCCAAGATTGGTTGAAATCTATCAGCTCTACCCTCCAAGCCTTCCTTTTCTATTTCTTTCATCAAGGAATGTGGGTAGCTCCTTTGCTTAAACATATGGTTCAAAGTATTCATTTCCACAACAAAGTCTTCCATTTTTATGTCAGTCTCGATGACCTAATATATTGCCCTCTCACAAGACTTCTTTTCTGATAAATGGGATGAGCACTACCATAATGCAAATAGGAGTTTGAATGCGTATTTTTCCTGTATACTTTTGAGTGAAACTTTTTATTTTCTTTGTATATCTGAATGTCCAAGTATCTTAACCTGGCATCATCTACATTACAGGTGAACCATAGAAAATCTGTACTATTGTTTAACTAAGTTGTAAAATCTTGAATTTCCTCGTCTGATGTGTTCCAAAAAATACAGATATCATCCAAAAACCTTTTATACAGCAACCATTTCTGGTTGTATTCCGAGTATAATACCCATTTTTCCTCCCATTTTGCTAAAATTAAATTAGCGTAAGTAGGTGCACATGCTGCGCCCATGGCCACACCTTTAATTTGGTGAAAAAATTCACCTTTGAAGTATAAAAAGTTGTACTTTAGAACCAAATCCATTAATTGTACAGTAACCATACATTCATCTCGGGTTAAACTACCATCTTCAGAAATTATTTCTTCCAACATTACCTTGCCTTCCTTGTGAGGGATACAGGAAAATAAATCAATAATGTCAATAGTAAGGAATAAAATATTGTCTGCATACATATCTTGTCTCACACTACTCAGGAAATCCCATGAGTCCCTCAGAATATTATCACGTTTCAACCAAATATTCTTTAACTATGAATCTACGTATTTGGCCAGTGGTAGGGTTTTAGAGCCTTCCGCAGATACTATAGGTCTTAGGGGTGGATCCCTTCCATCTTTGTGTGTTTTGGGAATCCCAAAGATCGTTGGAATTTTTGGTTTTTCCACTTTTAAGTACCTCAATGTTTTGCTGTCAATACGTCTCTCAGAAAAAAAGGTACGTCAATCCTTCTATAAGCTATATTTATTTTGTTCCTAGAACAACTAGTGTATGTAGTGGGATTCCTCAGGATTTCATTCATCTTTCCTTCGTAAAGAAGTGTATCCATCAAGACCATTCCACTCCCCTTATCTGGTTTCATAATTCTAAGGTTAACATCCTTTCTTAACTCTGTTAAAGTGTTATTTTCTTCCATATTCAAATTACTAGTATATCTAACCTTGTCATGATTAGATCTAATTTCATTTTCAGCCATTGTTTCAAAGTTCTTAATTTGGGGGTGTAGTGGAGGGTTGAAAATACTCCTTGTTAGATTATTGATTCCATTCCTGATTTAAAAGAACTTGCAGGTTAATCTTTCTAAGAAATGCTTTTATGTCTAGTAGGATCTTTGTAAGCTCACTTCTTCTCATGGGTATAAATTTAATACCCTTGGATAACAAACTAAAGTGTTCGTCCTTTAGTTTGATACTACTGAAGTTGTAAATACTAAAATCACCTTTGGTAAATCTGTAAAGGTTACTGACATCTTGAATAATATTTTTTTTTCCAATGTGGGGCTGGTGGTACTAGCTACTATTAGTACCTCCCCCTCCCTCCCGAAAATTTGTGTAATACCCATTCTGTTGATAATCATTCCTATTCCTCAGTCTCTATGACCTCCTCAACGGGGGGTAATCATTAAATTCATCCTGGTCACCTAGTCTTTCATTACTTCTTGGGTGGTGTTTGTGTGTTTCTTCTTCACTAGGACTAGGTTGTTCATTTATCCAAGGCCTGGGTCTATACTTTGGTATACGGTAACTGGTGTTACTTTTGTATTCTGTCAAGTTCCTCTCAGGCTTCTTTATCTTTCTCTGAATCAAGTCACTACACCGACCATCAATACCATTTTTAATCTTAAAATATTTCTCTCTCTCTTCCTGGATTCTGAACATAAGGTCTGTTTTAATGTTATCATTTAAAATGTCAATTTATTTCATTAGGTCACTTTTTACTCAGTTATTTTCATTAATCATAGCTTTTAAAACTTCCAGCCCACATCTATTAAAAATGGCAATACGTTCTTTATGAAATGTACTGCCAGGTCCAACGTTATTTGGGTATTTACATAACCTCAAGCCCTTTGGCACAATATTCTCTGAAATGCATTATTTTAAATAGCTATTTTCAACATCAAGTGATTTGTATTTACACAATCATTTCTCAAATCTGTTCAAATGATTTTTAAAAGAGTCAGTAATTGGCTTAGGTTTGCTTTTTTTGCCCTTGAAATTAGAGGAAAAACTAACCTGTAGCCATTAGGTTTATGGGAGGAGTACCGTGAGCTTTGGTGGCAAGTTACGTTGCAAGCCAACAAGCATCCCGGGACTCAATGAAAGTATTTCCATTGCCCCCCTCCTCAGATTAAGAGCTGCAAAGTTATAGGTCTCAAACAGGAACTTAGTGTTCTTTCTTCAATAATCAAGTTAACTAACTTCTATGTTAGGATTTTTACTAGGATTTCATCCTGTATTTTAATAAAATACTTTTTAATATAAGATGAAGTTAATTATGAAGTTAATTATGAACTACACTGACATCAAAAGTTTTAAAGTGTTCTTAGAGTGTTTTTAAAGTATTGGTATTTTGTAGTTTATTTGCACGTTATTTATTTATTTACTAGGACGATTTTAAATATATTTGTATTAACATGTATAGTTTCACTGTTTTGCTCTAAATTTCAAAAGTATGCCACTAACAGTTACTTTATATAAGTTTCGTGGTTGGAGAAATTTTTAAGAAGTATGTATTCACTTATATTAGAATATGGTAGTACAATTTTATTCCACAAGATGGCATTGTATTAAAAGTTTTTTTTAGAAAGGTTTTAAAAGGTTTTAGAGATTTTAAAGTTTAAATCAAGTAATGAAAGTGACTGTATTATTGAGTTTGCAAACTTTAGACAACTGGTATGATGTTCGATTGACATCATAAGTAAAACCAGGTCACGAGTAGTTTTTACGCTGGAAATAAGGAATTTAGATTGTGTTTTAGATGTTTTATGACATAATATTGTCTCATTTACTATGCAGCATGAGATTGGTGGTTTTAAATGTTAATTGGTGTATATAAATGCACTGATGTAGTTACCAGCCCACATCTGATGAAGTTTTTGAAACGAAAACATACTTGTATATTGAGCGTTAGTGTGATATCAGTGTTTTTTTCTGTGGAGCGAATGCTTGGATTAAACTGTTTAAACAGCTGACAAGCTTTGTACTTTGGCGTTTTCATTATCTTGTGAATTTCTGTGGATTATACTGTCAAAACCAACGGATACAACGTTTGACAAGGTCGTCCTGTCCATAAGCTTTATTGTGCTTTCTTCCAGGGTCTTGGTAATTGAAATTGCCCAATATCAGGGTGTTCGGTAGGACCTTCCATGTTAGTGTCTCCAGAAAGGAGGAGTGGTGGTCCAGGGTCATGGAGGGTGATCTGTAGCAGGCCACAATTTGCATTGCAGATTTGCCTGATGTTAGTTGCACATGGATGATCTCGGAGGTATCTGGTGTAGGTATCCTTGATGAATATGGATACACCCCCTCCTTTTGTGTTTCGGTCCATGTTCTGTGGCCGAAATGTGTGGTATGAATTGTAGCCCGGTAGTGCTGGGGTGCTCTGTGGAGCCTTGAACCAGGTTTCAGTTACTGCACAGATGTCGACGTTCTCCATACTGAGGAGTGCTTCGAGCGCGTGCATTTTGAGATTTAAACTCCTGGTGTTGAGTAGCATAACCCTCATTTTTTTATTTGTGCTGTTTACGGAGTTGGGTTTGACTTTTGAGCCTTGCCTAAAAAAGGCACTATGAGGGCAACAAGAGCCTTGGCCAGTATTCGAAAGCCTAGGGGTGACAGGTGCAAAGCCGTCTCTTGTGAAGCAACGAGGCCTGTCGAGCATGTCGTCCCAGGCTGACAGACACTGGATCCCCTTTGAATGACACCAGAAGTTTAGCCAGTTGTTGAAATTGATCATTTTTTCTTTATACTGCGGTATCATTCTTGGTGAGGGCAGGATGCTACTCAGGGTCATACCCACCTGGGCTACATGATCAGAGAGCTCTTCCATGTCTCTTTTCATGTAGTCCAGGGAGGTACGTCTCAAGTCATTCACACCAGCATGAATAATGACAGAGTCATATTTGTACTTGTTCTGGAGTGACCTGAGTGCTTGTGATGTGTGGCGGATTTGGCTCCCGACAGGCAGCTAACAGTAAACCTTTTCCTTGTCCAGCCTAGTGAGTGGGATGTCAGTGTGCCTGACTGTAGAGTCACCTATTACTAGTGTGTTAGGTATGTTATTTTGCCTTAAGGGCTGTGATTGTGCGGCACACTGAATTTGTGTTTTATGTGTTGTCTGGAAGTGCAGGTTTTTTGGGTGTCTGCTTTGGAGGTCTGTGATGCTTTTGCAGGTTTTTATTTAGAGCCTCCGAGTATGATTTTGTGTATTTATGTGTATTTTTTGCCAGTTCTGGTTTAGTATGTCTGTGTGAGGCTGGAGGTGTGGTGCACGTGTTAACCTTCTCCTCATGACTGCCTGTTCCAGTCTTGGGTGGAGAGAGCTTAGCCTCCAGTTTAGCTATATAATTGCATCTCTTGCATATGTTAATGTTTTGTGGTAGGCGGAGAGTGTTGTCTGTGTACATGAGGCAGTTGTAACATTGCCTTAGGATACCCAGGTTCACCAGCTGGACTGGAGAGTATACCTGAAATTGCCCTTTGGTCATGTCTGAATAGTAGGGTGAGCTGCTTACTTGCTTGGTTGGTGAGGGGTGAATAATGAGCCTTGCCCTGCTGGGCAATCAAGTGTCGGGGTATATTGGTGCTTGCTATTAGGTCTGAGCAAGTGCTGGACTGGTGCTTTTTAAGTGCTTAGGTTGAGAGTTAGACTACTTTGAAGGGAAAAACTGAAGAGAAGACTTGGTGGAGCCAGGATAAATTTAGCCCTAGCTAACCAGCACTGCCCGGACGCGCAAAACCTTGCAAACATGGTTTTTACAGCAGGGAAATGAGAGAGAGAGAGAAATTAGCCCAAAACGGCCTATAAACTACTAACTTCTGGGCTGGAACCACTCCTCCAGGGACAGATAGGCTGCTCAAAGCTCCCCTCTCTCACAGGTGAACAGAGAAACTTCCTTCTATCCAGGTAAGGTATGGGCAACTCAGAAAACTGTAACACAGCCCCTGAATTCAGCACTAGCCTGATAACTGGACTATACTAGCTTAGAAAGGTGGGAAACAAGGAAAAAGGTTTTTTTTTTTAAAAGATCAGGCAAAGACAGTAAAAAAAATACACTTAAAACAGCTTTAAATGACTACAAACAGTAAACAATACACTTAAAACAGCTTTAGATGACTACAAGCAATCAGAAAAAGCTTTTAAACAAAGTACCCAATTAACCAGTAAAAAAAGTCTCAAAACTGAGCCCTGTTCCTGTAGTCTTCAAACAGACAAGTTCTAACTGCACACTCCTGCCACTGGGGTGCAGGGGAACCTTCTCCAAAAAAGAAGGCCTGGATTAGTGCTCAAGTTATGCAAACAAAGCTAGATTCAGCAGGCCTGGATCTAGTCTATGCTACAGCAAACAAGGTGCACCAATTTCAGTAAGAAACAGTTCAAATATGCAGGCACTGTAAGCCTTTAACCAGAAATTCCCAACTCAGAAGGGCAGAGTCCAGCCTCTCCTCCCACAGGAGTACAGACCACAAACCACCTTAATGTAAAATAACTAGCCCGAAGCCCAAGTCCTTAAACCAGAACTAATACACTTTTAGAATAACAGACATTGAGCCTTCAATCAGCAGTTCCCGACTTAGAAGGATGTAAGCTACATGTCCTGCCACAACAGCGCAGACCACAAACCTTCTTAATGTAAAACAACTGGTCTGAAGCCCAAGTGCTTAAACCAAAAGGCTTAGAGTGATAGCTACACTTTAATCAGGTTACTACCAAGCAGTAATAAATACAATTGAATACTTTAAAGAAGGCCTGGATTAGTGCTCAAGTTATGCAAACAAAGCTAGATTCAGCAGGCCTGGATCTAGTCTATGCTGCAGCAAACAAGGCACACCAATTTCAGTAAGAAACAGTTCAAATATGCAGGCATTATAAGCCTTTAACCAGAAATTCCCAGCTCAGAAGGGCAGACTCCAGCCTCTCCTCCCACAAGAGTGCTGACCACGAACCTTCTTAATGTAAAATAACTGGCCTGAAGCCCAAGTGCTTAAACCAAAAGGCTTAGAATGATAGTTACACCAAGCAGTTATAAGTACACTTGAGTACTTTTAAGATAACGCAAAAGCAAAATAAAGTAGGAAGAAACATAAATACAGTAAAAGCAGATGAAAAAAGTGCAATTTTTTTTTTTGAGTGAGCAAATGAGATGGGCCCAGGAGGAGTATCCAAATGCAAATTTACACGAGGGGCAGGCAGTTTCAAAGCCACCAAGATTAACACCAAAACAAAAGCAGGGAGGGTGGGTGGGGAACTAACTGAAAAAATAGAGCCACAACGTCCAGCTAGACAGTATTCAATGCAACACAAAAAAATCAATTTAAAAGCTGTATTATTTGGAAAAAAAGTGCAGACACCCTCACATATTACTGGCTATTCAAGAATTCTAACAAGCATTAACTGAAAAAACAGATCCATAACTTCCAGCTAGATAGTATTCAATGCAACACAATTTAAATGCTGTATTATTTGAAAAAAAGTACAGATACCCCCACTTATCACTGGCTATTCAAGAATTCTAACAAGCATTAACTGAAAAAACAGAGCCACAACTTCCAGCTAGATAGTATTCAATGCAACACAAATAAATAAATTTAAAAGCTGTATTATTTAAAAAAAAGTGTAGATACCCCCACTTATCACTGGCTGTTCAAGAATTCTAACAAGCATTAACTGAAAAAAAACAGAGCCACAACTTCCAGCTAGATAGTATTCAATGTAACACAAATAAATAAATTTAAAAGCTGTATTATTTGAAAAAAAGTGCAGATACCTCCACTTATCACTGACTATTCAAGAAATCTAGCAAGCTTTAACTGAAAAAACAGAGCCACAACTTCCAGCTAAATAGTATTCAATGCAGCACAAATAAATCAATTTAAATGCTGTTCTTCTTCTTTCAGCTTTTCCCGGTTAGGGGTCGTCACAGCGGATCACCTGTCCGCTCATGATTGGCAGTGGAGTTTTACAGTGTCGAGTTGCCAGCCCGGCGCCCAACCTACCACAAAAGGCACACACACCTAGGGCCATTTAGTGTGTCCAATCCACCTACTGCATGTCTTTGGGATGTGGGAGGAAACCAGAGCACCCGGAGGAAACCCACGTGACCACAGGGAGGACATGCAGACTCCGCACAGAAGGCACCCCAGCCGAGAATCGAACCAGAGAACCTCTTGCTGTGAGGCGGTAGTTTTAACCGCTGCACCACCGTGGCCGCCCCCACCAAAAAAATAATTAAATTAAATTGAAAAAAATCAGTTTAAATGCTGTATTATTTGAAAAAAAGTACAGATACCCCCACTTATCACTGGCTATTCAAGAATTCTAACAAGCATTAACTGAAAAAACAGAGCCACAACTTCCAGCTAGATAGTATTCAATGCAACACAAATAAATCAATTTAAATGCTGTATTATTTGAAAAAAATTGCAGATACCCCCACTTATCACTGGCTATTCAAGAATTCTAACAACCATTAACTGAAAAAACAGCGCCACAACTTCCAGCTAGGTAGTATTCAGTGCAATACAAATAAATCAATTTAAATGCTGTATTATTTGAAAAAAAAGTGCAGATACTCCCACTTATCACTGGCTCTTCAAGAATTTTAACCAGCATTAACTGAAAAAACAGAGCCACAACGCCCAGCTAGATAGTATTCAATGTAACAGAAATAAATCAATTTAAGTGCTGTATTATTTGAAAAAAGTGCAGATAAAGATTTACTTAAATTCACTTATACATCCAGTTGATTTGATTTCATGTAGGTCTTAGCTGGCCAAAGCTCAGAGTTTAAGCCAATCTCTAATGTTAACTATCAGTTGTATCTAAATTGTATAATGCATCTTGGATCTTTTCTTCCCGGGCCTCTACTGAAAATGGGTCAATTCAGCCCAGTGGGCTTCTCCGGTAATCAAATTGTAAATAAATAAAATACATTTTGATGTATACCATTTTAACTTCTCATTTTAATATGATCTGATTTTTATTTTATTTATTCTTCTTCTTCTTTTCCCGGTTAGGGGTCGCCACAGGGGATCACCTGTCCGCTCATGATTGGCAGTGGAGTTTTACGGTGTTGAGTTGCCAGCCCCGGCGCCCAACCTTCCACAGAAGGCACACACACGCACACATTCACACCTAGGTCCAATTTAGAGTGTCCAATCCACCTGTAGCATGTCTTTGGGATGTGGGAGGAAACTGGGGCACCCGCAGGAAACCCACGCGACCACAGGGAGGACATGCAGACTCCGCACAGAAGGCACCCCAGCCAAGAATTGAACCAGAGAACCTCTTGCTATGAGGCGGCAACGCTAACCGCTGCACCACCGTGGCCACCCATATTTATTTTATTTATTAATTATCCAAGATTCTTTACAGAAACTAATATATATAAAAAAGTAGTCTTTTCGATGCAAAAAGTTTACAGTTTTTTAGCTGGCTTGCAAAGTTACACACTGCCAGGATGAAGTGCACTTAAATCTTCCGAACAGTAGATGGCACTGTGATGCTACTTTGCCTAAGAATGGTTGGAGAAATTCCCTCTTGAAACATCAAAGGAATTGTTGTCATTGCTCATGGATGTGTGGATAAAAGATTTGCATCGTAACTATTTTTATATTTTGATGAAGTTCCTATAAGGGACAAAAGCACTTAAGTGGTTTTACCAAATAAAACAGTTGCTGCTAGTGACCTTCAGCCTTGGATTTGTTTTGGTTTTGGAACAGGTGATGCCAACATAATCGTCCATTGGGGACCAAGATTTATTTTATGTTGCTATGCATAAAAAGGAGGCATTATGGTGAACCATGCAGTTTGCCCAGTACAGGGTGTGTCCTTCAGAGTTGCTTAGCTAGTGATGACACTGAGCACCAACATAGCATAAGGTGCGCCTGTGAAAAACTTCCAAGTAGAAGGTAGCTGGAGGATTGGGGGGAACAAATAAAGAAACAACGCAAATATTAAGGAGATGATGGCACTCATCCTGGCCATGAAAGCCTTTCTCTCTACTTTTAAGGATGGAGTACTGCACATGAAGACAGGCAATACTACAGTCATGGTATGTTAGTAAACAGGGGGACTCATTCTTACTGTGCTTGCAAGGTAGGCACAGAAGTGAGAATATCACTGACTGCCACCTACATGCCATTTGTGTAGAACGTAGTAAAACGCTGATTAGATTTCATTCATACCCCCATGAGTGGATGTTAAATATGGATATATTTCTGGATCTTATCAGGAGATGGGGCTATACTGGATGCAGACCTTTTTGCCTTCTGTCAGAGCAGGCAGCTGAGACAGGTTTGAACCAGGACAACAACTCCAGGGAACTGGAAAACAGATGTCTTCTTTGTGAATTGGACAGTTCAGAGTTTTTAGCCTGAAGTGGAGCTGGTGGATGCAGGCTTTATACAGGGGACACACTGATGTCCTGCTCTTAAGGGGAAAGGGTGCTTTGCTCTGGACATCATAATAAACAACGAACCTTCTGTGGCAGAAGTCCCAGTAGTCTACACCTGCAACAGTGATGTACTCAAACATTTACTATTACATTAAGCTATTATACAATTTTCTACACATGAGATTATTTACATTGCCCCTGTCATGGAATGAAAAGTTAATCTATGCCTTACTTCCACTTCTTGTAATGTAGAACATGCCTCTTAAATCTTTTTGGACTCTTCCACCATAGTATTTATTGTCCCACATTAGCCGAAGCACATTTTTGTCCTTCAGCAGCTGTTCTGAGAGCTTCCCGACCCATTCCTGATGAAAATGTGGGATTTATTTGGTGGAATCCGTCACTCCTTGCTACATCTATTAATCTTAGTTGTGCTCAGTTTGAGGTTTCTAATGATGTATTGCAAGTTCTTTTGACAACACTCGAGATTCTGCTAGAACAATGCATTTAAAATCTAGAAATTCCATGATCTGGTCTTCTGACAAGAGTCTTTTGGCATATTCTTATGCTTATTACCTCCAGTACTAGATTGAGTGTTTGTGCTGTCTTCCACCTGGTCTAATTTTACCCTTCACTTCAACTATACATGTCTTCTGTTTCATCTTTTCACTTCCCTTTTGGCAATGATGCTGTAGCTCATCTTCGTTAACCTTTTTGTAATCCCCCACCTTCTTGAACCCTAACTTGGCTGTAAAAAGCATGACATAACTCTTGCTTCTTGTGACCTCAAATATCTGTTCTGGAAAACAGTTTCTTGTAGCAGTCATTTCTGTTGGGTACATCTGTGAATTGCTGACCTTATTTGTGATGTAGTGAGCCTTGTATTGGTTCCCATAAAAGCAGGGTGTCTCTTCATCTGAACTGCCATCCTGACATAGTTTCAGAATTTAATCAGTCAGACTATACATTTGTCCACTTATTCCCCACTTGAACCAACCTTTGGGAAATGCTCCTTCATGAATTAGAAGTCATGTTTGCCCTTTTAGTTTTTGTTAAGGAGACTGTAAAATACTTTATTTTGCCAAAGACTGTGAGGGTTGTCCAGATGTTCTTCATCTCACATTGCTGCAGTCCTTACACTTGGGTAGTCCGCTGTCCTCGGTCGGCCCGAATATCAAAGTATAAGGCTGACGTCGGTCAAGGCGCATTTGAATGACATCAGGACGTCAGGGTACAAATGCGCATGACCGACGTCATATCCTCAGTCTTTTTTGCCGCATGGTCCGATGCAGAAGCAGCATTGCAAGTGCCGGTTGGCGTTCTGAAATTTTTCGATTTCGGAGTTTCAGACCGAGTCAAAGTTGGCTAAGTACCCGTTAGAATATTTTAGTTTTTTCTTACCTCAGTGGTTTACCGGATGTCAGAAAAAGTGAATAATTGCATTTCTTGTGGGAAACAGATACCGCATAGAGATTATCATACTTTGTGTATTCCTTGTTTAGGGCCTGAGCACGACGTTGTTGGGTGTCGCTCTTGTGCTAGATTCAATAAACGCACTATAAAGAGAAGGTTAGTTTGTGCCAGATTAGTCTTGAGCGGTGCAATTATAAAATGCCGTCAGATGCTCCGGCCCGCTTCTATGAAGAAGCGCAAGGACAAAGCAGTTAAGCCTAGGCTAGAAGAACCGTCCGTACGGACGCCGGTTCTTTAGAGGTGTCGGTGGAGCGGTGGTTCCACGGAGGTTTCTTTGGGATCCCAGGGAGAGACTTTGTTATTGCAGGATGTGGCCTCTCAGGAGGCAGGTCAGGCTGATGGGGCTTCTCGGGTTACTATACTCCCCTCCCTTCCTAGGGTGGTTAGGCCCTCTCCTTCTGTTTCCAAGGCTTCTCCCAGAGGCAGGCCAGGTTTAGCTTCAGTTGGTGTCACCCCTAGTTCTTCAGGAACTGTGCCCAAGAAGCATATGCTTAAAATGGCAGAAGATTTGATTACTTTGATTAGGGGTTCTTTGCCCCCTCCTGATAAGAGACCTAGGGTGGAGCCTGAGCTAGGGAGTTTTGAGCAGGCTTCGGATGTTTCAGAGTCTTCGACTGAAGACTTGCAGGAGTATTCTCCTTATTCTGACTCTGATGTGGATGATTCTACTCCTTCTGCTTCTCCTCCTGAGGATTTTTCTTTTTCAGAAACTCTTCATTCCATGAGGGAGCATTTTAAGTGGGAAGGTCAGGACTTCTCTGATTCCAGGAAAAGGCTTAGGGAATTT
This sequence comes from Protopterus annectens, assembly GCF_019279795.1. NCBI lineage: Eukaryota > Metazoa > Chordata > Ceratodontiformes > Protopteridae > Protopterus > Protopterus annectens. The sequence continues at coordinate 426,014,179 of NC_056730.1, forward strand.
TGTTTTACCCCAGCATAGGCCTTTGGCTATACCTCCTGTTTTGGATGTGGTGGAAGATGTTTTACAGAGGCTTCTCTTAATCCTGATTCTTTGCCTCCTGCTCCTGTTAAACCGGATAGGTATTACAGGGTGCCTGAAGCTCATAAGTATCTTTTAAGAGTCCTAGGGCAGACCCAGAAACTGTTAGTCAGGGGCCTAAAGGTGTTAAGGCTTCTGTTGTCAAGAATCCGGTTCCTACAGATAAAGAGGCCAGGGCCTTGGATAGATGGGGAAAGAAAGTTTATACTTCTTCCACTCTAGCTATGAGGGCTTTGAATTGCCAGTTTCACATGTTGAAATACCAAAACTATCTCCTTTCACAATTGAAGTCTAAGGTTGATGCTCTGGCGGAAGGTATTGATTGTAAAGAGTTACAAGATTTAGTACATGTTTCTGAACAGGTGGGTAAGCATTCTTTGCAATGTGGTTTTGATGCTGTACAGGCCTCGTCTAGGGTGGCTGCCACTGGGTCAGTTCTTCGAGGCACGCCTGGCTGAGGGAGCAGAATTTATCTGACCATGTTAAAACAAGGATTTTAGATGCTCCTTTACAATCCGATGTGTTGTTTGGTTCTCCTGTTGAGGCAGTTTTAAAGAAAATGGAAGACAAGGCTAAGTCTATGCAGACTGTTAAAGATTTTTTGCAGGTTCAGCCTCCAAAGTTTAGTAGAAATTGGCCTACTAAGGGGTGGGCGTATCCTTCTTATGATTCCCAGTCTAGGGGTAGATCTAGGCGTGGTAGGGGCAGAGCTCAGGGCTCTTTCAGGCCTAGAACAGGAGTTCTCCTGCACAGTCTTGGTGAGGGCAGGGGTCAGTCCTTTCGTAAACAGACCCAATGACCTACCTTTTCAGCTGCCAGAGCCTTCTCGTCTGGCAGCACCTTTGGGAGGAAGGTTGGCACTTTTCAAAGAAAATTGGAGTTTAATTACCCAAGACAGATGGGTATTGGATATCATACACCACGGTTACAGGTTTTATTTCCATACCTTGCCTCCTTTCAAAGGCATGCCAGGCGTTCCTCCTCAACAAAGAATAGAGGCTCACAAGCAAATTTCTCTGTTACTCCAAATAGGGGCCGTACAGCCGGTCCCTATGCCAGAAGTGGGCCTAGGATTTTATTCTCGCCTGTTCCTAGTACCAAAGAAAGGGAACACGTGGAGACCAATTTTGGACTTATCTATCCTCAACACTTATCTGGACATTCCCAAGTTCAAAATGTTGGCGTTACAGCAGCTTTTACCTCTGCTGGGCAAAGATCATTGGATGGTAACTTTGGATCTCAAGGAGGCTTATCTTCATGTTCCTATCAGACTGAGTTGCAGGAAGTATCTGCGTTTTCGAGCTGGGACTTCTCATTATCAGTTCTCTGCATTGCCCTTTGGCTTATCTACTGCCCAGAGTGTTCACGAAAGTTCTGGCTCCAGTGATAGCTTTCCTCAGGTTAAAAGGAATACAGATCTATCCTTATTTGGACGATTGCCTGATTCTGGCTCAAGGAAGGGACGAGCTTCTTCATCATTTGGATTATGTGATAGCAATGCTAAGATGCCTGGGGTATTCTGTGAACGAAATAAAGTCCAGTCTAGTACCCTCTCAGGACATGTGCTTTCTGGGTGTGAGACTGAATGCAGCATCCCAGATGGCCTTTTTGACCCCGGACAAACAAAAGAATCTTTCCCTTTACTTTCATCAGTTGTCTCATCAGTCCAGGCTGACTGCAAGGACAGTCCTTCAAGCCTTGGGTTTCATGGCATCTTGTATTCTGGTGCTTCCCAATGCCAAACTGCATATGAGGAAGCTACAATGGTATCTCAAAAATGTATGGACACAGCACTGCCAGGATTTGGACACTGTCATTCAAATAATACCTTGCATTCAAAAGGAATTGTTGTGGTGGGCTCAGGAATGTCACCTAAACAAGGGACTCTCTGTGACCCGGCCAGAGGCGAGTCAGATTCTAACGACAGATGCCTCAGACAAAGCTTGGGGAGCTCATCTGAATGGAAAGTGGATACAAGACAAGTGGCCTGCCAGACTACAACATCTACATATCAACTTGAAAGAGATGTTAGCAGTCCAGTTTGCACTAATAGCTTTCAAGGATTTACTTCTTCCAGGGCCGGTGTTGATTATAACAGACAACACAACTGTCATGTGGTACATCAACAAGCAAGGCGGAACACATTCTTATCCTCTATGCAGGCAAGCAATGATTTTGTGGGAGACTGCTCTCAGTTTACAGCTAAATCTTCAGGCAAGGTTTCTGCCGGGAGCACAGAACTCCTTAGCAGATGTGTTGAGCAGACAAATTATGGATCCCCACGAGTGGAAATTGGATCCTCATGTATTTCAGAAATTGACAGTGTCATGGGGAACTCCAGACATAGATCTGTTAAGCTTCTCCACTAAACCACCAGCTGCCAAAGTTTTGCACAAAAGGTTTCATCCCACAGCTTGGAAAGTGGATGCTCTTTCTTTCAATTGGAGCAATCTTCATGTGTATGCCTTTCCGCCTCTGCCTCTCCTCCCAAAGGTACTACTGAAGGCCAGACAAGACAAGCCAAGGATGATTTTGATAGCTCCAGATTGGCCTCGACAGCATTGGTACCCATTACTGAGAAGCCTGGTGCGGAAGCCTCCATGGCCTTTGCCTTGATTCCACACCTGTTGTCTCAGGAGGACAGTCATTTGCTCAATGTCAAGCTTCACTCTCTGCACCTAACAGCCTGGCATATTCTGTTTTGAACCATAGTGGCCCTCCACTTCCACAGCAAGTTTTGAATGTTATTTTGGAAGCTAGAAGGCCTAGTACAAGGAAAGTGTACGCAGATAAATGGAAGAGATTTTTATTTTGGTGTGCAGCAAAGGATTTTGATGTTTCTGAGCCTAATTTAAGTGTGGCTCTTCAATATCTTACTGAGTTACTGGACAAAGGTTTGTCCTTCTCTTCTATTAAGGTTCATGCTGCAGCAATTTGACTCACTATGATTGTGACCCACCATTGTTTTCTCATCCTTTGTTCAAGCAATTTCTTAGAGGGGCAAAGAATATAAGACCCCCACGAAGAGCTCCTACTCCTGCTTGGGATCTCAATTTTGTGTTGGAGAAACTCACTCTACAACCTTTTGAGCCTGCAGCTACTACTGAATTAAAGTTTTATCATGGAAGACTGCTTTTTGTTGGCTATTACCTCTGCAAGAAGGGTTTCTGAGTTGCAGGCCCTTATGGCGGTTGAGCCTTTCTTAATTTTCCATAAGGATAGGGTATCTTTACGTACTAATCCTTCCTTTATGCCTAAAGTGGTTTCTAGTGTGGCTTTAAACCAAACTATTCATTTGCCTACTTTTTATGCAAATCCCCAAAATAAAGGGGAAAAGATTTTGCATACTTTAGATGTACACAGGCAGTTGCGATATTATTTGGACAGAACTAAAGGGTTCAGGCAGTCTCAGCAGTTATTTGTTTCTTTTGCTTTGAGTTCTCAGGGCAAGCCTGTGTCAAAACAAACTATTTCTAAGTGGATTGGGTTTTGCATTGCTTTCTGTTATTCCCATCATGGCAAGGAGATTCCAGCTGGGATTAGGCCTCATTCCACTAGGGCTACTGCCACTTCGACAGCTTTTTTGGGGGGGGTGGCAACCAAGGATATTTTGGAGGCAGCTACTTGGAGTTCAGTGCATACTTTCTCTAGGCATTATCACCTACCACTTTACTCTAAATCCAGGGCTGGTTTTGCCACTGCTGTTTTGCAGGGCATTTTGGTAGCTCCTGCTTCCTTATAGTTTGGCCATCCTCCCTTACCTCTGCTTTGGGATTCTACCCAAGTGTAAGGACTGCAGCAATGTGAGATGAAGAACATAGTACAGTTTTGTACCTACCATAAATGTAGATGTTCGAAGATCCACATTGCTGCAGTCCAATTTACCCTCCCTCCTTCCCCTCTGTAGTTAGAGGCGGTTGTGTGGGTTGGGTTATCAATATGATGTATATTGTATATATTGTACATATTTTTAGTGCTAGGATGGTTGGTTGTTTGTTTGCTGTCTTTTGGTTTTGACCTTTATTTTTAGGGTCTTCTGACATCTGGGGCAAGAAAAGACTGAGGATATGACGTCGGTCATGCGCATTTGTACCCTGACGTCCTGATGTCAGTCAAATGCGCCTTGACCGACGTCAGCCTTATACTTTGATATTCGGGCCGACCGAGGACAGCGGACTACCGAAGTGTAAGGACTGCAGCAATGTGGATCTTCGAACATCTACATTTATGGTAGGTACAAAACTGTACTTTTTTAAGCAGACTGTTGTCTGGTTTGTCATTTGTATAACCTCATTTTAATTCAGTGGTCCACAAGCTGTTTCTTGGCCCTGTTAAAGGCCCTTCTTCTCTGGCTACTGACTCTTCAACTGTTTGTTTTAAAGGTGGAGGGACAGGAGGTCTGTGATATAGAGAATTGGACTAGTATGCATACTTTTGTGAATCATTATACCCTTAGCATAGCATTAAGAGCTACGGCAGTCGTCACTGTTGTTATTTACCTAACTGTTCTCCCTGTCATCACTGATCTAGACAACCACTGCTTTGTAAGTTTGTATTGCTAAAGACCAGCCTGATTATGTTGTAGGTAGGATAATTTTTGCTACGTAGGTACCTGCTTGTAAGTATTGATCTTCATGGAGTGGAATTGCAAGGGTCTGAAGCTTTCCTCCATCCCTCAGATTATTCTACAGTATTGTTGTTAGCAGTAATTCCTTTGTTGGGATATTTTTTAAGTAATCTGTATATGATGGGGCAGTTTTTTAGGCTGTTTTCCCTTTGCTGTGATTTGTTTCTTGTTAGTCTGTAAGTGAAGGGTGGTGGGTTCATTTATCTTATGGCATTTTTCTAACAGCAATGAAAAAGTGGGTATCAGGAAAGTGAAACTGCTCGGAAAGCATCAGGAGTACCTGCTGTTGGTGGAGAAAAATGCATTGGTGAAGACCCTTCTCATTCCAGCCCATGAAAATCTGGAGTTGCAGTTGGGGATACCTATATAACAGAAGTTTATTTTTTTCATTTGTTTTGTTTTAAAAAAAATGAAAATATTTTAATTGTTTTTAAGTAATGGTTTTGATTAAAATGCCATTAATTTTACTGGATAGACTAAAAAAATTGTGAATGATTTTTTTCTTTAATTTGCAGATCCTTCATGGATTTAAAAATCAAGTTGGAGATGAGAATTGGAAACGGTTCTCAGACCAGTTCCCTCTTCCGCTGAAAGAACGGCTTGCAGCTTACTATGGAGTATAATCTCATATACACAGTTGCTGCAGTTCTGCAACTAGGGGTTAGTGTTTGACCTTTTTTCCTATATATTAAGTGAAATTGTTAAGGATATGGAGTATGTTTTGCACAAAGAATAATTTTGGAATAAACTAATTTTTTTTGGTAAACCAGAGTAGTATTTCCTGATCCTAGTATGTATACTAGTGCCAGAAAACTAGGGACCCATATTGGTGCAGTACACCCTCTGGTCACATAACTCAAAATTGTCATGCAAACTGTACACTAGTGAGTGACGGTGGAAGTGAGCTGCCATTACCAGCTATTGGATCCCCAGGAGCATGGCAGTCCAGCTCATCCACAAGCAAGCACATGAGTCATCAGTGGCGGGGCTGGGTGCCAAAAGAAAAGCTTCTAATGACTTCCTAGATGACACATGTACCACAGATGACCTGTTTTTGGAAGTGTATACTTTCAGACATCTGTAGTAGGGCCGCACTGGCTGCAGGCAAGAGGGGATGAGAAAAAGCACTAAAATATATACTTTGAGGCATTAACAGCTGACTTCACCTGCCTCTGTTTCTTCCAGATCATTGCACGCATGTTAGGCATGCTTCTCATATCCCAAGAAATTTATGATTTCAGTAGTGGGATTTTTTTCTTCTGCTGTTTCCAGTTTTGTAGGATTTTTCTTCTCATTCCACCACTGTGTCATGCATGTCTTACACCAATGTATTTTCTTGTAGCAGAAATTTGTGTACAAGATCATGTCTAGCCTTGCTGCCCCCTCAGTTCTTTTCTGCAGCTCCCACAGTTCCGATTTTATATCCTGCAGGAGTTTCCCACATTTGATTCCAGAAACCTGAAACCTAAGTGTTCTCACATTTAGTGTGCCATGAACCAGGGCCCACAGAGGTCTGTATTCTTAAGGAAAGAAACACATTATGTGCTGTCATGTATGTCAGTACTTCAGCATTAGTCATCCACACCTAGAGGGTAGAAGCTTAAATCCTACTTCAGGGCTCTAAAGCTGTTTGTTAATGCTGACCATTGTGCATGGCAGACAAGAGGGTCATTTCTTCATGCCAAGAACTTGCCCATACACCAGACATTGCCTCTTACAGGGTCCCACCATGAGGTGGCTGTATTCCTCAGCTAGGTTTCTTACCTCTCCATGTCCGTGTTCCATTTCTTTTGTGGATGAAACTATGAAAGAGTTGCCAGACCTCCTTGAGTTTGGGGTCAACATAATTTTGGTTACCACATGGGCTTTTGTGTGTCCTCCTTGTAACTCTGTGTTAGTGTTTTGGCTGTGGTAGTAGGTTCAAGAAAAGCACCTTTGTTCTGTGTGTGGTAGCATGAGTCAATGTCTTTTCCTTTAAAGATGAGATTAGGCAAACTTTATTTGGCTGATAACTTCTAACAAGAGGTATCCTTTGTACAGACGTTGTGACCTGATTGAGGACCTAAAAAACAGGAAGCAAGCTATCAACAAGAAGGGCATGTGTGATCCATACTTTGCCTCCCTATGCTGTGTCAGGTTAGCCAAGTTTTTCTGGAAAGAAGTCACCAACTCTAGGATGAGGAGGGCTCCTCATGCATGTGACACTGTTGCTCTTTAAACTTCATTACCCATGTTAGTGTGGCAATCCACAACTTTGTCAGATAAATATCTGTGGAGGATGACAGCCAGACTGGCACTTGCAGACTTGGCTTCCATCCAAGACTGTCCATGAGAGACTGGTTCTCAAGAGTTTGGCATTGCATTGTAGGGCCATAACAAAAGACTGCTGGGTTTTAGAGTTTGGACATGATAGGTCAAATCTTAGGGATTCAGCAATAGATTACTGTTGGCTTAGTATAAGCTAATTGGGTTATATCATGCTAAATGGTATAACCAACCAGCAAGCTTTTCAAAGCTTTAGGGCACATTCCACACACTCTTAACTGACAGGATCTTAAGCAGTGCTCCTTGTAAAAGACAAAGTGCCAAATCATCAAGAGCTTTCTTGTTTTCAATATGTGCTCCTTATGTAGGATTCATAGAATTGACTGTCTGCTAGCAATTTTTCAAGGCTGGACAGATAAGTCCCTTGTTTGGAAAAAAAAACTTCCACTATTGCATTCTAATGAGGGAAACTTTTTTTTTTCTCTGATGTTAATATTATTTGGGTTAGGAAACTTATTTTATATGGACTGTTCTCCTATATTAAGAGGTTTTACTACAATGTAAGCTTGTGAAAACTTTGTGTAAAATCTGCTTTTTGCACTTTCTTTTACACACTTTTAGTGTGTGTGTATGAGTATAGGACATGATGCTTTTGGGAAAACTCTGTGGTACTGACTACGCTCCTTGGTTCTTCCTTGCCCTGTCCACAATAATCAGAAAATTGTCAGGGTATCTTTGGGTGTCAGGATAGCTGAGGTTTTGCCTCAGCCACCAGTTGGTGCCTTTACTGTGGCCAGATTTGGTTCCTCGGATTGCTCATCATTTTCCCCCCAGTCCCCGTGTTGTAGCATTTACAGCCACTAAAGACCAGGAGGATAGATTCCTCCTCTGTAGCTGTAGGCTTGCCGTCTGCAGGCAAGGGATAACCACTCTCTTCTTTCCCAGGGGGAAGGGTAGGGGAGGATGATGGTCTACCACTTAGCTTGGAAAGAGAGCCTGGGCCTCGGGATAGTGTTCCTGTCTTGGGTCAGGCCTTTTCCATAGTGTTTCTTGGGAAAAGAAAACAAAAAGTAAAAACTGTCTCCTGTTTATATTTCAAAGGACAGAGAAGATTTGCTAAGGAATTAATTTCTGCTTTTATTTTATCTACCTTACTCTTCTGGGAAGAAAAAAATATAGTTCCTCTCTTGCTTCAATCAGAAGAGCAAGAATTGGAAGGAGAATGTGCTTGAGGATTTTCTTTACAACGTGAAAATTCTGAGGAGAGTGTTGCTTCAGATTTCCCACCAGAAGACATTCCTTTTTATGAAACTTTATATAAGAGGAAACATTTTTTTCAGTACTGTCAAAATTAAATTCCATTTCCCAGCAACTTTATTATGATCTGTTACAGTTGGCCATTCCTCAGTCTGCAGATTGTCCTCCTGTTTTATCTGCTTTTATAGAATGCTTTCCCTCATAGCCTGTAGTTTACCTGACAGTTTACCTCCTGCCCCTACAGTGTACATCAGACTCGCAAAACCTTGTTTTCTAAAACCTAAAGCAGGCCCTCCGTGATTTCCTTATCCAAAACTGTCTCTGCTAGACAAATTGCTGATGTTAACCACATTATCTCTGGCAAGGATGGGAAAGCTTTTGACAATTTTTTAGACAAGAAACATGTTTATTAAGTGATCATGTATGACATAGGCAATCTGACATTTATATAAATGAAAATAAACCATAGCGACACAATCTCAGTTAATTTTACTCTTTTGCCACTTTAACATTCAAAAGTTAAACTGCCAGACTCGCATGTTAAAAGTTTTTATTTTTGTTTTTTGAGAACAGGAAAAGATTAACTGTTAACCTTCCCTCTTCTGAGGTGAAAGTTTATGTCTCTCTCATATCTGCTTCTCATGTTATTAAATATGCAGTAGTGTTCTTACTATGCTGCTGACACAGTTTCCAAGGCTGCTGCGTATGGGTCAGTCATGACAAGATTTGCTTGCTTACATTCGCAAAATCTTCCTGAAGATGTCAAAACCTGAAATTTTATATTCTTCCCTAGACAAGGCAGTTCTCTTTGGCCCCTTTGCAGCTATGATGCTTAAGAAATTTGATGAGGGAGAGCTTATTTCAAGGGGTGAATCAAATCTTTCAACTTTCCTTTTTTAAGGCAATTAAAAATTGCTCTTCTACCACAGCTTCCTTTTTTCAAAAAGGAATTCAAGCAGCAAGATGTCCAACAAACAGGATTTTGAAAAGCAATGACAGGCTCCAAAAAGAAAAAGAAAGACTCTCGAAATCAAGGACAATCTAAAAAGTCAGAATGAGTGCCTCTTCAGTCTTTCCCCATCCTGGCAATCTTAGCCTTTCTCTGAGTCTGCATCTTCCTCTATGGAACGTGTTAGTGTTTCAGACAAATGGGTTCTGAAAATCATTCAGCAGAGGTGTACTTGGCATGGGAGTCCTCCCTCCAAGTGATACCTTCTTGCCCAGCAAACTAAATATCACTAAATCTTTCAGTCTAGTAACAGATGTCATCTTGGGGAGTTGTAAAACCAGAGTCTGCCTGCTAGACGGGCAAAGGTTTTTATTCAGGGATTTTTTTTTTTTTTTTATGCCAAAGAAATAAGGGATTTGAAGGCCTGTGCTATACCTCGCCTTTCTCAATCTTTCATTGTCCTGAAGTTCAAAATGTTATCTCTTCAGAACCTGTTACCTCTTGTCCCTTTAGTAACTTTCATGGTAAAGCTACACTTGGAGTCTGGCTGCAATAACTGCTTATTGCAGATTTCAAGGTATTCATATTTGGCTATATTTGGACAGTTGTCATGTATTTGCAGCCTCTTTCCATTAGTCAAGAGTCCTTAGCCAAGTGTTCAGAATATACTTCTCTGTGTTTACATGTGAACTTATTAAAATCTTTCTCTCCCCTTCTCACAGAATAGTTTTCTATGATGTCTTGGTAGATTTTGCCCTGTGAAGAACTTTTTTCCCACCAGATACAGTAGAGATGCTCTAGTAGTTCCTCCTGAGTTTTTTTAATGAAAACCAGGCACCTGATAGAGAATTTCTCAGGACTCTGGTGTACATGACTTATACAATTCTTATGATTTCCCTAACCAGAGTTCAAATGAGAAAAATTTAGTTGTACCTTAGGACATTCTGGACTCAGCATTTGCACTGTGTTTATCTTTTCAGATCCCAATTCTGGGATTTGTAAGGAGAGAGGTTCTGTGGTGAGTAGACATGTTCTCTCAAAATCCAGGTCTCCCATTCTCCCTTAACCTCCTCTTCACTCTACCAGAAACTGGTGCTTCAGACCTTGTGTGGGGAACGGTTTCACAAGAAGTAAAAGTGCAGGATCTGTGGAACGGACAGGACAGACTTAAAAACAAGTGTGAGAGAGGTAGTGACTATAATAAATGCTTTAAAATATAAAATTATCTCGGATTTCCATGATCCCTGTAAGTTTTTGCAGCAACACCACTGAGATTTGGTTCATAAAAGGTAAAGTACCAGATCGTGTCCCCTTTCCAGATGAGCTGTGATAACCTGGGAGGTAGCAACTCCACTCATTTTGACTCTTCAGGCTTCATCCATTCCGTCAGAGCAAAACATTGCAGCAGACAAGTTAGGACTAGGACAGACCCTCACATATGGAAACTGTACTTGGGGATCTTCCAGGAATTGTTCCATCTATGAGGGAATTCCTCAAGTAGATCTGTTGCCTCCTCTCGGAACAAACAGTTAAGGAAATTATTTTCCAGGATTCCTTGCAAAGAGATCTGGAAGACAAATCCTTTCTCATTCCAGTGGACAGGAATGTTAATGTATACTTTTCCACTGATTTCCAGGGTTCTAAAAATCTAGGAGATGTCCCCAAAGATAATAGTGGTGACCCACTTCTGCCCAGGCAACAGTGGTTTTCCCTTCTTTTGAATCTGGCCGCAGACTGGATTTGATCATACAAGACTGTGGTTGTTTCATACATCCCATCCTAAAATCGCTTCCATTGACTGCCTGGACAGTAGAATTTTGATGCCTCTTGCATACCTTTTTTCTGAAGGCATGCAGCAGGCACTGAAAGAGGCTAAAAGCCTGCTACTTGGAAGTCATATATGCCTGTGTGGAAAAGATTTTCTAGTTGGTGCAATTCCAAGCACCAGGACCCTTTTAAGGCCTGGCTGCTCCTGGTTCTTGGTTATTTGTATGAATTCTTGTTCTTTGGCCTTTCTTTATTCTTCTGTCAAGATTTGCTCGCCTTTGGCCTCTCTTTGTGATCTGAATTTTGTGTTTGAGAAGTGTAGCCTTTTTCCATTTGAAACCAGCTCTTCAGGCTGATTTGAAGTTCTTAAAATGGAAGACTTGCTCATTGTTCTGACTTCTGGTAGAAGATTATTTGAGTTACAGGTTATGTGAGTCAATCCTTCCTCATTTTCCACAAGGACAGCATTTGAGAGGAAATCCTTCTTTTATGGCTAAAGTGGTCTCAAGAGTTTACCTTGAGTCAGTCAAATAATCTGTCTTTTTCCAGCACTCAAAACAAGGGAAAAAAATGTTCACACTTGGGATGTCTACAGGCAGCTCAGATACTGCCTATACAAAACCCAGTCCTTCAGGTAAGCTGATCAGCTGCTGTTGTCCTTTTCTGTCATTTTCGTAGGAGAGAGAGTGTCAAAGCAGATGATTTCTAGATGGTTGTCTCATGCTATTTTTTTTTGTTCTCACCACAAGACACTTCTAGACAGGGTTAAAGGCTACTCAAGCAGTGCTTTAGCATTTTCTGTGGCTTTCTGGAAAGTGGTAAACTCTAGAAGTATTCTAGAGGCAGCAACTTAGTCCTTTGTACATAGATTTGCAGTATTCCGTATGTTTCTAGTGATTTTTGGAAGTGATCAGTAGGGCATCTACTGTTATGGTGAGCCCATCTTTTTTTTGTGTGTGTGTGTGGGGGGGGGGTTGCAGCTCTGAAGATTTAAGTCAAGCATGGACTTCAGCCTTCGACAGGGTTCCCTAGTGACCACACTGGAACATCTACAGTTCTGGTAAGTTGACTGCACAACTGTACTTTCTTGTATACCTTCCCAAAACATTTCCATTGATTCTACACCTCACTACAAAATAGATGGGAGTAAGACCAATACACACTTTCCATTTGTTAGTGGACAAGAAGGTATGGTTTCTGCTTCTAATATCCCTAGCTGTACAGGAAAAACAGCTTCTGTCAAGTAAGGATATTCCACAAGTGAAGGGGACAGTTGGTCTTGCTTCAGGACGACTTCTGTTTGGCTTTCTGAATGGTTCTAACCAGATGATTGAGGTTGCTAAAATGTCTTCCGCTCTGTTGTGGGTGTGTGCCTCTAACTGGAAAAGGTTTCCAACATGGGTGGGGCAATATTCTGTCAGTCTGCTGGTGATTTTGGCTTGTCTCAGGCATCTTTATGATTTGGTCCACAGTTATTTTGCAGTCATGGTGCACATGTTGGCTGTTTTTATACAAAGTTGGTTTTGTGGAGAGTCTGTTAGGTCAGCACCATTCATAGGTAATCACTAGGCATGCAGTCCAGGAGACTATTAATGAGCCTAGCCCAAATTCTCCATTGCTCCAGTGTGCTCTCTGGTTAAGGGCCTTGTTTAAAGCTGCATAATAGGCAAATGAAGGTTGAGGGAATTAAGTCATGCACCACAGGAAATAGCTCTCTAACAGTTCATAGCCTTATTTCTCTGTGCCATTTGTCAGTAACTGTTTCTTAGAAAACACCAATGTGAGAGTGTTCAATCTCGCCTTTGTTCTTACACATGGGTTCGGAGCCGATCCTCGGCTCTGTGTCGGCCGCTTGCAAGCTCTGCATCGAGAAGAAGCTCGAGATCACCTAATACCCACAATCCCCCTCTGCCTTTACCTCAGATCTAGTTTGCCGCTGCAGCGTTCGCATCACTGGGTCGAGCTCGAGCACCTGAGATAAGATTAAGAATTTTTTTCTGTATTTTTTCTTGGTACTTTATTATATAAAGTTATTTAGTGATAATTTGTATGTGTGTGGTAAGGTTAAGGGAATCTCGGTACCGTTAAGTTGTTAAAACTTAGAGTTCTCTTCGGGGCCTACCACCCCTTCTTGGATTTGACAACCGGATTGACTATCATTACTGGATTTGACATTTTTACCGGACTTGACTATTTTACTGGATTTGACTTTTCTCTTATAGTGACATGTCTGAAAAGGCTAAATCGGGGTTTAAGCGTTGCCAATGTGGGCAAAAAATGTCAGTAACTGACAATCATAGTTCCTGCGTCTACTGTCTTGGCCCTCTCCATCTGCAAGAAGACTGCTCTATTTGTCATTCTTTCAGTGGGAGGGTCATGACAGATAGGCGCAGGAAACTAATGGATAGAGGTTTGTTAAAACCTTCCTTTCAGGTGGCTCTGGATGCTTCTGACCAGGCATCCAAGTCCTCGAAGGAATCGAAGACGTCGGAGCCCAAGTCATCGTCTCCGAGCTCTTCGGCTAAAGTTAGATCACCGGTTCCACAGACTTGGGGCGAGTGTTCAACTGTTGTCAGTTTCCGAGCCTCGAGTCTTGGAACCGGTGATGGAGCTCCCTCCCCCGACACTGTTGAGGTCGGCTCCGTCTTCGGTTCCTTCGACCCGTTCTTCTTCTAAGCCCCTCTCCGACATCGATGTGGACCGTGTGGTGCAGAAATTATTGGAACATACGGCCCTATCCAAACTTATCTCGGTTTCCACCCAATTGGTGTCGAAACTTGAAGGCCTTCCATTATCTCCATCCCTTCCTCCTCCGAGACCTGTCCAGTCTTTGGAGCCAGAAGAGGTTGATCTACTGATTGTGGAGCCCTCGGTGCCAGAACCGTCCTTTTCTCGGTCGGCTCCGTTCACCTCGACTCCGTCGGATCCGGTACCGGAGTCTCGGAGCCGACGATCCATCCTTGGTTCCGGGGCCGAGAGTCGAACCAACGTTTCGGTTCCGACTCTTCCTCTCGGGGCCTCGGCGCAGATCGATTCGGCTCCGTCCTCGGGTTCGATGCCTTCGGTGCCTGTTTCGGGGATTCTTCCCATTTCTTCGGAACCGGGAGATTCCTCGACTCGGGACCCGGGGGCATTCGATCTCATGAGGAAGGTGTTGTCTACCCAGACAACCACATCAGTAGTAGCAGCCTCTCCTCCCCATAAAGGACCATTATCTTCCTCTGCACCAACGGCCACATCCAAGCGTCGAGCACCGGTGTCTCAGCCACCCCTGGAGGGTGCCCCCTCTTCCTCGGAGGCTTCTTCGGATGCTCCCCCCAAAGAAGTCCCTAGGAAAAGATTGTGTAAGAGGAGACACTTAGATTCTCCACAAGAATCTTTGACATCCGATACTGACTTGGATGAGTCAGAAGGGTCCCCAAAGTCACCTTCAGAAGATGTCTCTTTTTCTGACATCTTGGAGATCCTGAAGCAGAGAGGTGATTGGCAGTCCCTTCCCCCTTCTGAGGATGAGTCAGTCTTGCTGAAGGCATTCGGTGCTCGCCCTTCCTCCTCCTGGGTCACTCCGCCCTTCGATGAGTTAATGGAGTTGATTGCTCGAAGGGCGTGGGAGACACCTGACACGGTGGAACCAGTCCCTAGGAAGCCTAATAAGTACATCACTGCACCCCAAGACAAGGCTTACCTCACAAAGGGAGTTCCAGTGGACGCCATGGTGGTGGCAGCGGCCACGAAAAAGGAGATGTCGGAATCTTCCTCATCTGTCCATCCGCCTAACAAAGATTCTAGGACTATGGACAGATATGGGAAGCGCATTTTTAGTTCAGCGGCTTTTTCTATGCGATCCCTGAACTATTTGACCCATTTTACACGTTTACAGAGGGATCTAGTCAAAGAGCTGGGAGATACCCTCCAGGGTGTACTACAGATGCTGCGGTCTCAGAGAAAGTTACAGCACATCTAAATACCCTTACATCCATTGTTAACTCATCCATGAGGCTGATATCATACGCAGCTGAAGGATCGAGTAGGGCAGCAGCTTCAGCGGTTGCTCTTCGCAGGCAATCCTGGATGCGCTTATGTTCATTTGCGGAAGCCTTCAAGTCTTCCTTTACTAACGCCCCATTTGATGGTGCCACTCTCTTTGGCCCCAAAGTAAAGGAGACCCTTACCCGGTGTGAACAGGAGGGAAAGACTCTGTCTGCTGTCGGAGTCCGTTTTTCCACCCCTTCCAGACCGTACCCCAAAGGGCAACGTGGTGGGAAAATGTGTTTTCGAAAACCCCAAGGATCTTTTCCAGGCACACAGGGTGATGCCCCCTCTAGAGGCAGAGGAGGGGGCAGAGGTGGAAGACGCCGCCCTGGTGGCAGAGGGGGTCCGCAAAACCAAGGTGACAGGGATACCCCCCCTGGAAAACCTTTCCAGCACTCCTGAGAGGAGGCCCGACTGTCCTGCTCTGGAGGCAGTCGGGGGTCGCTTAGCTTTATACCCTCAGGCCTGGCAAAACATTACTACAGACAACTGGGTAAAAAGCGTTGTTACCAGAGGTTACAGAATACCATTCCTATCCACCCCCATTCCAAAGAGAAAACTCCCAGATGTACCGCCCCATCTGCGAGACCCAGCAGCTATAGAAATTTCAAAGCTGCTAGAAAAAAGAGTCATCCAACCAGTCCCAGCGGACCAAATAGGATTCGGGACTTACTCAAGGTTCTTTTTAGTTCCAAAGAAGACAAGGGGACTGGAGGCCGATTCTGGACCTAAGCAACCTCAACACCTTTGTCAAGAAAGAAAAGTTCCGAATGGTCACGCTTCAATCGATCCTTCCATTCCTACAGAAGGACGACTGGATGTGCTCAATAGATCTGAAGGACGCATACTACCACATCAAAATGGCCAGGGCGTCCAGGGATCATTTGCACTTCCGGCTGGGAGCCAGTCACTACCAGTTTCGAGCCCTGCCCTTTGGTCTGACCTCAGCCCCCAGGGTTTTCACCAAATGCATGGCAGTGGTAGCGTCTCATCTGAGACGCCTAGGATTCCAGGTGTTTCCGTATCTGGACGACTGGCTCCTGTCTGCCACCACCCGGCGTCAACTGATACAGGCCAGGGATTACACTCTACAACTTTGTATTCACCTCGGAATTTCTGTAAATTTCGAAAAATCTTTACTACAGCCATCACAGCATATCTTATTCATAGGAGCAGAATTAGATACGCATCATTTAATTCTAAGACTTCCTCCAGAAAGGATAGTCGCACTTCAAAGCCACATTTCTCTCCTTCTGTCGTCCAAAAAATCCCCAGCAAAGCTGGTTCTAAAGGTCTTGGGTCTCATGGCAGCTTCTCTCATTGCGATACCATTGGGAAGACTGCACATGAGAGTTCTACAATGGCTACTGTTTGCACAATGGTCGTTCCAACAGCTACCTCTGACACACGAAATTCTGATTACAAACACATGCAAATCACACCTAACTTGGTGGCTTCAGACTTGCAACCTTTCCAGCGGAAGACCATTTGTCCTACCCACGCCGTCAGCGACAATAACCACGGACGCTTCCCTGACAGGGTGGGGGGGCATCTTTCAGGGACAGACAGTCCAAGGCGAATGGACCAATTTGGAGTACAATCTGCACATCAATGTTCTGGAGTTGAGGGCAGTGTTTTTAGCGTTGCAACACTTTGCACCCCTTCTTCCTCTAGGGACTATTGCAGTTCAGACAGACAACATGTCTGTAGTCTGGTACGTAAACAAGCAAGGGGGAACCAGGTCTTATCAACTATGCAGAGAGGCCATGAGAATTTGGCAATGGGCGGAGTCCACGGGTCGCTTTCTGATCGCAACGCACATCCCGGGGTCATCCAACGTCATAGCCGACAGGCTGAGCAGAGCAATCCTGTTGCCTCACGAGTGGTCCCTCAAACAGTCAATTGCGAAGACGATATTTCGCAAGTGGGGCCAGCCTTCCTGCGATCTTTTTGCGTCTCCAATGAACGCCAAATGCAGGAGCTACTTTGCCCTATTACCCCCTCCAGGGGAAGTCCCCAGGGACGCGCTGGTGCACGATTGGCCCCCGGGTCTCCTGTATGCTTTTCCTCCCTTTCCCCTGATTGCAAAGTTTCTGCAGAAAGCCAACAACCTTCAGAGGACGATAATCCTCATTGCCCCATTCTGGCCTCGTCAAATTTGGTTCCCCTTTCTATTGCAACACCGCATTCGGGGACCTTGGATTCTGGACCCAGAGCCAGATCTACTAACTCACTCGTCAGGAGTTCCTCACCCATCTCTCGAGTCACTCCATCTAGCAGCTTGGCTGCTCTGCTTCCCTTTCTAGCCAGGTCTGATTCCCTTACACCGGCAGTTCAGAATATATTAGTAGCTTCTCATATAGCTTCCACTGCAAAAACCTACACCAGTAAATGGAAGCGTTTCGTCTTCTGGGCTAATTCACATCATTTAGACCCTGTTATAGCTCCGTTAAACAAGATCTTGGAGTTTTTGACAGAATTGTTCCATGAAGGAGCTTCTCCTGCCACTTTAAGAGTGCAATTGGCTGCCATTTCAAACTTTCATGTGGAAGAATGTGGTGCGCCTGTTATGGCTCACAGACTTTGTAAGGCTTTTTTAAAAGGATCCTTTCATATTAGACCACCAGTTAGAACTCCTACATCACCTTGGAATCTGAACCTCTTACTTTCTAAATTGATGTTGCCCCCTTTTGAGCCAGCCTCAGTTTGCCCATTGAAGTTTTTATCATGGAAGACTCTCTTCCTGGTGGCCATTACATCCGCTAGGCGAGTGTCTGAGCTTCAGGCTCTTTCTATTAAACACCCTTATTTGATTTTCCACTCTGACAGAGCATCCCTTCGCACTAATCCATCCTTTCTCCCCAAAGTTTGCTCTACTAATAATATTAATCAGTCCATTGAATTACCCACCTTTTTCAAAAATCACTCTAATAAGTTGGAGTATATGTTGCACAAATTGGATGTCCATAGACAACTTAGGTTTTATTTGGATAGAACAAAAGATCACAGGAAATCTGATCAACTATTTGTAGCCTTTGCTGACAGCAGGAAAGGTGTAGCAGTTACTAAACGAACTCTTTCCAAATGGCTAACTGATTGTATCACATACGCTTCTAATCAAACCTTATCGGTCAAACCTAAAGGACATTCTACGAGATCAGTGTCTACATCCTTGGCTCACGCAGCTCGCTTACCATTAGACACGATTTGTGCGGCTGCTACTTGGGCTAAACCGCATACATTTATCTCTCATTACAAAGTGGACAGGGTTTCTAGGGATAGGGCAACCTTTGGTTCCACTGTGCTCAAGAACGTTCTCCCGTGAGTTCCTCAGGATCATGGAGCTAGTGACGCTACCCATGTGTAAGAACAAAGGCGAGATTGAACACTCTCACATATAGAAGTCATGTCCTTACCATAACGTTCCATGTGGAGTGTTCATCTCGCCTTTGTTCTTACATTCCCACCCTCCCACCCTCAGGAAGAACGTTCAGTTTGGTGCCTGGTCTGGAGTATTCTCCTTCTGCATTTGCAGTAGTTGTATTTGTATGATACACTTGTGTATATGTATATATGTATATAGATGATCCTTTGATTGTGTAAATTTTGGTATGAATGTGTTCTCTGTGGCTGCTGGTTTGCTTGCAAACTAGATCTGAGGTAAAGGCAGAGGGGGATTGTGGGTATTAGGTGATCTCGAGCTTCTTCTCGATGCAGAGCTTGCAAGCGGCCGACACGGAGCCGAGGATTGGCTCCGAACCCATTTGTAAGAACAAAGGCGAGATGAACACTCCACATGGAACGTTATGGTAAGGACATAACTTCTATTTCCTGTTCGTGGTCAGCTCAATGAATCGCAGAGCTTCAGGCTCCTATGTGCTGGTCATTGACAAGAACAAGGGATCTCTTATGAGGAATCTCTTTTTTTTTCTGCTGAAGATGGTTTCAGCCATGTCCCTGAATCAACTCACATTTTGTCTGAGGAAGGGGGGGGGGTTGCTTGCCCTTCACACTCTTGATATACCCTGTCAGAGTGGTTGCCAACTGAAAGGCTGCATGAGTTAAGAACATGAACAACCTGTTCATCTCCTTTGCTGCAAAACAGGGAGAGGCATGTATCTCCCAGTTACACTTTCCTAGTGGATTATGAACTGTATCATGTTTTGGCATTGTTTGACCAAGTATCTGTTGGCAAATGCTTTGGTCAAACTTACTCTACTAGAGAAATATCTGCTTCCATGGCTTCTGTCAGGAATGCTTCTCTTACAGACATATCTGCAGTGGCAACTTGGCTTTCTACACACATTCACAGAGGGTTATTATTTCAGCTTCAACTTGGAAAATCAGACCACTTTTGGGAAGTCAGTTCTGTAGGATTTGGTCATCCAAGATCAGACCTAATTAGTGCACATCTCTGGCTTCTTTCATCTGTGTGGGAATGATTGAGATTTAATCCACCCAGGACCTCATCAAGAGGAAGGTTCTTGATGTTGCTTGTTCATAAGTTCACATGTGTATACAATGCTAATAACCTCTGGGACCTTTATAAGCCTAGCCAAGATTTCCAGTTGTATCTTGCTAGTATGTGCCTTACAGGTTATTTTAAGAGATATATGTAAGCTAGAGCAAGATTTACAGGCTGCCTTTGTCCATTAAAAGATGTATGTGCTAGACCCATTCCAGTTTCCCATCCACTCGTCCAGGTTTCTCTTGAACAGGGTTGGAGAAGAACTTGGCTTCACATAGGTGGGAAGCCTATTCCAAGGAAGGGGAATTCTCTGAGACACATACCTGTCCTTCTAACGTGTCCTTTTTATATCACAGGCAAAGTCTGAATCCCTAGGTAGAGGGGGTGGGAGGTTGGCATAATGATTAAGGTGTTTGCCTTACAGCCACAAGGTGCAGGGTTTGATTCTTACATGGGGTAATTGGCTAGGCTTAAAATGGTCCACAAGGGCATTTAGCCTAGTACTAAACTATGAACTATGAGTAATTCTGATACCTTTCATTTTGCTGATATGCAAAAGGTCCATCAGAGTAGGTTTCAAAAATGCCTTATATGCCATGAATAGGTCTCCTCTCAATATTCTGTAAGAAGCAGAGAACAGAGGTAGGAGTTTCAGGTTATCTGCATGACATACTGTTTATACCCTGTATTCTTTTTGTGAGGATTCTCTGTTGATGCTCCAGCGGTTGCATGTGCCTGGTCAAGTACATACCGAAGGAGACCCTATACTCGAATGATTGACCTGATGACAAAATACAGTGGAACAATGACTTGAACCTAGATGCCATACCCTTGCTTATAAGTTGAGCAACATAGCATGATTTCCTTGCACCTTAGACACATGCTGGTTGAAAACCAGGATACTATCTACATGCATACTCAAATCCCTGACTATTGGTTCGAATCTTAGTGGTATGCTGTTGATGAGGAAATTTCCTTGGGTGGCTGACTTCCCAAAGGGTACTATTATACATTTTTTGGTATTTAGTTTTAAGCTATGGCTTTGGCATCAGTCATTTATCTGTGTTAGTCCTTCCTGTAGAATATTAGTGTCTTGGGGATTCTGTGACTGCTCATAATTTGCAATCATCTGCAGACATGGTGAGCCAGAGGCCCTTGGCATTGACCTTAACTTCCAGGAGGGAGATGCTAAAAAGGAGCAGATCCAGCACAGAGCCCTAAGGAACTTCTCTAGTGACCATCCTCTTTGTGAAGGTGGGCTCCCCTATCTTAACTTCCTAGGTCCTGAGAGCCAGCTAGCTGTCCAGCATGTAACATGTGGGTTTATGCATATATACATGAGGCTGTTTACAGTGCCCAAGTGTGATACTGTATCAAATGCTTTAGCCATGTCAAGATAGGCAGTGTGCACCATTTTGCCCTCATCCATTGCCTTGATAACCTTCACAAAGAAATCCACCAGGTTGAGTAGGCATGATGGGCCCTTGGTGAAACCAGACTGGTTTGGATCCAGTGTTTGAAGCTTTTCTTTGTCCTTATTAATCATTCCCATGATGAATCTTTCCATGGCTTTGCATATGAGACTAGTCAGACTTATGCTCTGTAGTTCCCAGGTTCTATTGATGGCTAGCCCTTATGCAGAGTGCAGTCCTCCATTTAAATATCACAAATCCTATCTGGAGGCTATGGTTAAATGGGTTCCTATTAGATGACCGAAGATGTATTATATCGAATGCGTCTTGGTCGAACTTAAAACAACGAAAACACAAAATAGTGAAGCAGCTTTTAAGCAAATTCTTTCCCAGTGAAATAATTTACTTGGCCGCTTCTGTTACTTTGCCGTTTTTGGCACTGTAGTGCGATCTCGGAGTTGGTATATTTAAGTAGCCCCCCACATTATGTATTTCAATTTTTTTTTTTTTTTTTGGAACAGCAGTTTTTTTTCCCTTGGAAAAAAATCACTGTTCTGAGCTTTCGAGATTGTAAGCTTACATGGGTTTGATTATTCATCGTTGGCTTTTTTAAGCATTCGATGCTATAGTATAGACCCTGGTTAAACAGTGAGTCTAGTTAAAGCTATTTAAACAGGCATCCTGTGATGTTATCAGGGCCCATCATGCAGTCTTTTTGGCTTTAGAGAGCGCATCTAGTACCTGCTGTATAGCGATAGTTGGGGTTTAATGGCATTTCCTGGGGGGGAAGGGGGGGGGAATTGGGGCTGAGTTACTCTGATAGCAGATTTGCTACATCTCCAGTTCTGTGTAGTTGGCTTAATTTACAAAATGTTCAGTACACTACCGTATGCTGCCTTTGAGGTTTTGGATATAACTAAAGAAAGCCTTGTGGTTGCCCTTAGACTGAGAGGTTATCTTTACCTCAAATTTGGCTTTAGTAGTTTAATTTGCCTTATTAATTGTTTATTTAGATTGAAGAAAGTGTTTTTATCATGCTGGGTGTAGCACTTCCTAATCTTAGCTATGACTTTTTTTTTTTTCTTTTGTTGTACAACCTGTTCGCATTCTGCCAGGGAGGTTTGTTTTTTGAGTTAGTTCTGGGCTTATTTCTGGTAGGCACAGCTGTCTCTGTGTATTTATTAATGTGATTGTACAGGGTTTCTGTGAACAATTCTGCTTAGGCAGCTGCGTTTTCAGGGTTTTTTTGGGGGGGCTTGAAATTTTGACTGGTTATTATTTAGTAGTAGAAAGTTTGCCTTGGAATAAGTCCTAAATGTTACTGAGGTTAGCCAGGTGACAGAACTCGTTTTTATTATGAAGGAGAGAGTTTTGTGGTCTGACCTTACCAGAGCAGATGCCACACTAGGTGTGTACAGCATTCTCTCATGTTTGTGAATACCAGGTTGAGTGTGTTTCCACCTTTAGTAGTCATATGGGTAATCAGGTCCAAGGTGTTTGTGTTTACGAAGTCCAAGAATCTCTGGGCCTGTAAGTTTGGGGTCTTAAAAGTATCCCAGTTTATAGTGGAGTAGGTAAAATCGCCCATGAATATGGAATTGGGTTGAGTGGTGAAGGCCTCCAGTAAGTCTAAGTACGAGTTTTGGGTTACTTGGGTCATAGAGGGTGACCTGTAGCTTGCAAGGATATGATATGGCACTTTGCCTATGGGAAATCTTGACATGACATGGAGAAGCTTGAGTGCCTCAACCTGTTTGACTTGTCTTGGGGTGAGTTGTACAATAGATTGACACACCTCCACTTTTGGTTACTGTCTGTGCAGTACCTGGCTTAATGTGTAGATAGCAGTGTAGCCCTGCACTGCTGGGGTGCTCTTCTTGGCTTTAAACCCTATAGTGATATGTTATAGATGCATTCTTACCATATCATTTGACCTGTGAGAAGGACCTTCCTTAATGCTTCAGGAAAAACCTCCTGTAGATGAACGTTTCTTTGATCATTAGTTGTTGGAATTCCTTTCAAGATGGAAAAGTATATATTCTTATAACATTTGCTTAGTAATGTCAAATATGATTGATTGTTTTTGTTTTGTTTTATAGAAGAATGCTCTTTAGTCTTAGGGGTGTGAACTGATCAGCACCAGAGATGAGTGCTTTCATGCACCCCATGTCTTACATTATAATAGTTTACTCATTGTTTGCAAATGTAGAAGTTTGTTTAAAAATACTAAGAAAAATGTCAAATTCTGATTAATGGCGAAAGTAATACCCAGTAAGTGACCCATGAGACGGTCTTTTTACAGATCAACTGATATGGTAAGACTGTGTCTGTTATGGCTTTGCTTCTTTGCATTCTTCACTAAAGCAAATATTGCTGTTGATTTCCACACTCTTCTGTGGGTCTGATGATCCTTCTTGCTTGATGTGGTCATATACAAAAAAATAGTATTAGAGCATTCCCTTTTAGTTTTTTTTTTCTTGAATGTGATTACCTATTAATGCAGTTAAGTTTTGAGCTACTTCTGGAGTCATTTTCTCTTTTTTGTGTGCTTTTTCAGCCTCACTGTCTGTAGATCATAGGTAGGTACTAGGCTATCGGCCCAGGGCCTACATAAGCCTAGCCAGCAAGGTATCATAGCTTACGCCACCCAAGAAAGTTATTTTCCTGTGCCACTGTCCAGCAGACACACAGAAGTGATCCCCGGGGTGTATTTCCTATTTCCTATCCACTCATCAAGATTTTTCTTGAAGAGTGCTAATGAAGAACTTTGCTTGACATAGATGGGTAGCTTGTTCCAGAGGATAGGAAGTCTCTGGGACAGGAATCCATCCCTCCAGCATGTCCTGTTTATTGTGGTGACAAGGTTTAGGTCCCTAGGGTGTGTAGCTTGGAGGGATTGGGATTTCTTTAGGTGTAGCATGTCCAACAGCTCTGAGTTTGACATAGCTTTATATGTTAGGCAGAGATCACCTCGGAGTAGGCGATGTGCTACAGAGTAAAGCTGGAGTTTTTTGTGGTGATCAGTGTAGGGCATTTGTTTGAGGCCAATAATCCTCTTTGTGAGGTACTTCTGTGGCCCTTCAAGCTGCTGCAGATGTCTTGTGAGGTACATTCCAAAAGGGGCGTTGTACTCTATAATGGGTCTAATGAGTGACGGGTAGAGGGGAACAGTGACCTCTTTTTTCCTGGATGAGAACTCTTTTATGATGAGGTGTGCCACGTAGAAGGACTTCCTGACTACTGTGGCGATGTGACTGTCAAAAGAGAGACTGCTGTCTACCTGGGTCCCAAGGTCTCATCACGCATTCGGTGTTAAGTAGATTGCTGCCTATGTGGTAGTTCATGGGTCCAAAGTTTTTACCAAAGGGGATGACACTGCACTTTTTGGCATTGAGCTTGAGGCCATGGCTCTGACACCAGGCATCTGTCTCAGTGAGGGCCTTCTGTAGGATGTCCACATCATTTGGGGACGACTGTGGCTCCTAGTTTGCAGTCATCTGCGAACTTAGTCAGCCAGAGGCCTTCTGTGTTAGCCTGTACTTCAGAGAAGTAGATACCAAACAGGAGAGGTCCCACAACGGAACCCTGTGGCACTCCACTTGTCACTGCCTTGAGGTCAGATTTGGAGTCTGCAACTTTTACAATGTGGGTAATCACCATCACATCACATCAGCACCCTCTTACCCAGTCAATCCATTTGTTACCTGTCTCCAAGACAAAGGTCACCTGAGAGAGATCATCATTTAAATACCTGTGGGTGGTGTTTTGAGGTTTTTTGTTTACAGCCCTTTTCCCTCCACATACTTGACTTAACATCTAGGAGGGTTGTGCACTGGGCTGACTGAGGAGAATATCTCTTCACGTCTACAAGGTGCATTCCATTCAAGAAGCCTTAACCCCCCCCCCCCCCCTGGTTTCTCAATCTTTATCAGAGAACTTGCACCAACCTCATGTGCCCACAGGTACATGTAGCCCTCCCCACCCTTCAAGAAAAGGAGGCGGGGCACCATCCCTTCACTACTTAACCACCCTGCATGGCTTCTCATAAGCTTGGGCTACTGTTTGAATCCTGGTTACCTGTGTCACAGTCAGAGCTTCACCCCCTGCACCACTGAGCCAGGCTGCAAAATTTCATCATTTTCTTTTTTTTCTTTTGTATCTGCTCGCTCTTTCTCTCACATTTAGTTTGGGTTAAAGTTTGTTCCCTTATTTCTAAAGCATCGCTTTTATCAGAAAATGGCCCTGTTAAATATCTCTGCTGTGTTCCTGTTGTTTGGGCCTCTCTTGTTACCTGGAAGATTGTTTTATCTTACTGTAAATGTAATCTGATTACTTTGTAAAGTACAAAAATGCTGTAGGAAAACTTGCTGTAGAAGAACTTCCAGAGAGCTTCCTATTACTTAGGAAAGAAACATTCCCATTCTTGAACCCTTGTGCTGGAAGGATGATACAGGTACAGCAGGCACCAGTTCAGAGAGCAAAGTCGGTCTGTTTTTTCATGTTTGCTGATCTTTTTAGCAGTTATACTCAGGGCACTGACATTTGTGTTTTGACAGTATTGTCTGCCAGTGTCCTTATGGAGAATGACATCTTCTTTGGTCTGTGGACTTTGCCTGCCTTTGCAAAACAGACCTAAGCACCTATAGCATTTGGGAAGCAAAACTGGACAGTTACATTTTGTACTTGTGTGTCTCCTGTCAGGCTTCTGAGAGTTGTTTCATTAAACATTCTGTCAGTTTTTTTGCTAATCATTTACAGAGGATTATCCTCACCATTGTCAGTGAAAAATATCAAGGACGTGTATGAAGGACCTTTGTATCATCATTGGAGTATTTGGGTAAAGGAAGGGAAATCATTGACTTCTATGGCTGCTTAAAATTCTCAGCTGTATTCCCACACTATATTCTGTCAGCTAACCAAGGCCCTGGTTGTCTTGGCTAACACATGGGAACTTCATGGCCCTTTGTCCTTGAGGACACTGGTTGTCTTCATCAGGCTTAAAGTGACCGCTTGGATGATTTCAGAGACATCTTCACTTTGGAGAAAGGGACTTTTCAGAGCCCAAGTCTGAGTCAGTCCTTGATGGTTCAGTGCTTCCTGCCAGGCCTCCTGTATCTTATGGTCTACATAGTGACATATTTAATTATTTATTTTTTACTTTATACATTTGTTAACCAGGTATGCCCACTGGACACACCTGTCTCCTTTTCAGAGGTGACCTCTAAGCACTGACTAGTCAAGTGACTTGTTTAGAACTGCATAGTAGGCAGAGATGGAAGGAATCAGAACCAGTACCCTTGACTACAAGAAGCAACTTATTAGCAGCCAGAAGCTTTAGTCTTCTGCATTAACCGCTAGACTTTAAATAAGTCAGAATTCTGAAGCAAGAAGAGCTTGCTTCAGAAATCAAAGATGAGGCCCTGAAGGTTCAGTTTTCCAGGGTGGACCTTAAGTCACGGAAGATGGAGAAATGTGTTATGGAGAGTGATGCCACATTGTTGGTGCAGCATTTGGGCGACAACAACAAAGTCTATCATTAGAAGGCATGTTTGACTGAGAAGTCAACCCCTGGCAGAGGTTAAGGGGTTACAAAATATGAATCTAAACAGGAATGTCTTTTTTGTTCTTACTCCTGAAATCTTCAAAAAGCTAGAAGAAACATGAGAGACAGTGACAACTGTCAATCAGTTGCTATATCCATGTCTTCCCAGGCTGTCATACATGTTAGAGATCAGCAGGCCAGGCAGAAGAGAACCCTCAGAATAAAAAAAAAACAGAAGTAGCAAGGAAAGAAAAGAACAAATCAAGGAGGCTTTCTGCCAGTAATTCCACAATGCCCCTGAGCAATCATGTGTAACAAGAATATCATCCTCCTCTATCTGTGCACACCCCCACCTTTCCTTCACCTCAGCCAAACCACATACCCCCACCTCCTGGGAGGTCAACTGACTCTATTGAGGGAAAATTGGCTGAAGATAACCATACAAAAGTGTGTCTGTCTCAAACATAATCCATTTTATTCATATAACAGAATTTAAAGGATCCTCCTATCCCAGCATGTCAGCTTTTTCAAACCCTTTTAACTTTTAACCCTTTAACCCTTTTTCAAAAACTTTGTAGCTCATATAGCCCTAGGAATTGTTCTGATGAATGACAGTTTTTCCATACTATTCCTATTCCCCATAAGAGAACAGAACATGGAGACCTACTGTAGCGCTATTGAAATGGAACATATTCATAAAAGTAATAATTTTCAGAATGCTCACCTTGCAGTCTCTCCTCTTCTCAATGATACCCAGTGTGTTCTTGAGTACACTGTACATTAAAGGTGCTTGTCTGCATTTTTTTTTTTGTGCAGGGACTACAGAAGGTTTCTCATGTTCAGGGAAAGGAGCGTGATTTTCTGTTTCCTTCCTTGCTCGCTTGTTTCTGCACAGTCAGGGTTTTCATGAAATGTATGGTGCTATATAGTAGCATTTCAAAGGACAAAGGGCATCCATAGCTACCAGTAGCTGGACAACTTTTGCTTGCTCAGTCAGTAGAGGAACTGTAGAGGAACCTGTTGTTTTAGCCTAAGCTGCCTCCAAAAATTTAGGTTTTCCTGAATTTCCCCAGGCCCATGATACCCAGCATATTCAGGTGATTTAAGGTATAACCAGAAAAGGCAATCTTTTTTCTTTCATCAGTCTCAGAGGATGTCCATAATGGCATAAGAGATCCCTTAAGCCTAGAGGTATTTTGGCTTGCAGCATCCTTAAAATGCCTCTGGCAAAACACCACATGTTGAAAAATTCAGTGATAAGTGAAGTTCTAGTGGTACAGCATTAACACTCCTTAGAGAAGGAGCTGCTCCCCCACCCCCCAAAAAAAATTGCATTTCGGGGTAATATGCCTTGTGAGCTTCTTTGGTTGAGAAGAATGTGGGAATGTCCTTTCACCCTTCCCACTCTCAATCAGAACGTGATTCTAGATGCATCAGACAAGGGTTAGGGTACATACCATTAGCCTCAAGGTACAGAGTAAGTGGACCCTCAGACAGAGGCTGTAATCTTTGTACTCAAAGCCTTCAAAATGGTTTGGAAAGCAAACCAGAATTCTGCCCTTGACTATGGGCAATAACACAGTCAATGTGGCAAGATTTAAGTACCCGGTCATACACCTTTTGCAGATTAATTATGCAAGCCTGGCAATTAACCGTACTGTCACAGGTGAGTCATGGGGCTTCTCAGAACTCAAAAGCACTAAGGGTACTCTCAGTAGAATGTTGACCAGCAGTCAGGAGTTGCTTTTTAAAGGAGCCACCAGAAGAAGGCTAACAGAAAATGGAGGATGCTGGAGACGCACCAGATGTTCATTGTGTTTCACTGTTGTAATAATAACTCCTTGGGTTTTTATGCTGTGGAAGCCCTTGGCCAGCCTTAATACCAGAGATTTTTTCCCCTCCTTCAGGCCTGGTGGACACCCTCCCCTCTGAAATTTGGACGTCAGGGTATAAGACCCATCAGTCAGTGGCATGTAAGAACCCTGTAGCAAACCCTGAGGTGGTTTCCTCTAGTCCAGAGGGAGTCAAAGACAGGGCCCCTTAGAAACCTGCTGATTAATGAGAAAGAAAGAACAGCCCAAGATAGATTTGATAAAAAGGTATACACATCTACTACCCTGGCAGTTTGAACTCTTAATTGACAGTTTCATATGGTTAAATTCCAGGAAACCCTCCTCTTATGAAAGAAAACTGGAGGGTAATGGACTGTAGAGCTCCCCACAAAAAATGTTGGAACTCTGCAACTCCTGATTACCAGTTAAAAACATTCTTTGCACTGTGGCTTTTATACTTTGGAACCATCTAGTAGGACAACAGCTTCAGGGTCTGTGATCAGGAGTCATGTTTGGTTAAGAAAACATTCTCTTCTGGAGGATGTAAAATTAGAAATTCTGGATGCACCTCTTGACAAGGACTTTCTGATTGGACTCAAAGCTCAAGCAGTATTTAAGAAACTGGAGAATAAGGCCATTTCCCTTCAGACGGTAAAGAACTTTATGCAGGTACAACCACTGAGGTTCAGAAGGAATGACCCTACTAAGCCCTGGTCCTTTCCTGTTCCCCTGTCAAGACAAAGGAAGAGGAGAACCAGATTGCATAGACAATAAAGAAGACAGCAAGCTGATCAAGAACCTAGGTCTAGCGGACCATGCCCCCAGGGTTCCAGCAGGGAGCAGCCATTACTTAGATGAGCACTTCCCTGTCATTCATGTCCCACCCCAACCGTCTGCTTCACAAAGTTAGGAGAAAGGTCTTTCTTTTCCCCGAGCAAGTGTCTAGACATTACCAAGGACCATTCGGTGCTTTATATCATAAGGGCTGGCTACAGACTGCAGTTTGCTTCCCACCCAAAACCAGTACATATTCCATCTGTCCCCAAAGGCCAACTCAGAGAAGCTCAGGAACAAGTCAAGCTTCTAGAACAAGGCTGCATAGAACCAGTCCCTTAGTGGGAAGAAGGAGCAAGGTATTACTTAAGACTGTTTTTAGTGCCAAGAAAAAAAAAAGATCCTGGAGAGACCAGTCCTAGACTTGTGGTTTTACCAGTTTGTGGTAGTCCTCGAATTCACTCTAGAAAAGCTCCTGCCTGTGCTTTCCTCGCAGACTTATATGGTCAACCTAGATTTCAAGGACACTTGCCTCCACATTGCTATAGCAAAGTCAAACTGGAGTTATCTTTATTTCAAGGCAAGCAGGAATATTTTTCAATTCCATGCATTGCACTTTGTGTGAACACTCTGGGAGCAATAGATAAGCCAAAGTGTGGTTCCAGTTGTTACCTGCTGCAGACCAAGACACATGCCAGTTTACCCCTGTCTAGACAATTACCTAATCCAAGCAGAATTTGTAAAGGGACTTTAAGCTTCTCTTCACCTGACCATGGCATGCGTCTCAAACCTGGGGTTATCCCTGAACATAAAGAAGTCCCCATGTAACTCTGACTGTTATTCGTAATAGCCCTTCTAGAAACAAAAACAAATGATTTTTCTTCTGCGACAAAAGGTTCTAGTCCTGACCCAGTACTTCCAGCAGCTAGTACAGTAGGTGCTGCTAAGCTCCTCAATGGCCTTCTGGACTGCAATCCCAATAACTACCTGTGAACCTTTGAGACCCCAAAAACAATGAAAATGTCTCAAAAAATCATGGACAGTACTCTTTGTCAACACAACTGTTTACCTATTTAGGCTTCACCAGTTACACCTTTTCAACTTCTCCATTTCGTTTTGTGGCATCATCATTATCCCCTTTTTTTCCCCATTTTCTACATAGGGTCAGGGTGTCATGTCAACTGTTGCCACCTGTCTCTGTTCAATGACATTCCCCTACCTTCTTTGACAGTCATGTCTGACTTAGGGCTTCTCTCACACAGTCCATCCACCTGTTTACTGGATGCCCTCATTTTCTGTTACCTTCTTCCTGTCTGCCCCAAATCATCATCACCAGATTGTCTCCTGCTTTTCTGCACATTTGACCAAACCACAGTAATCTATTCTCTTTGATCTTCTCTGCAATTGAAGCTACTTTGGCTTCTGCTCTGATGTTCTCATTTCTTCATCTGTCCCACAGTGTGCATCTTATCACTTGTGTTAGGCACTTCATCTCCATCACCTCTTGCTTCCTCAGCTGCTTTGCCTTTACTGTCCAGGTTTCTGTACAGTACAGTAGCAGTGGTCACACCACTGTTTTGTACACCTTACATTTCAGCTTCTTTGGCATTCTTATGTCTTGTACTACTGATGCACTGTGCCAGTTACCTGCAGACCTCTGATTCTAGCTTTAACCTCTTCATTCAGACTTCCCTTTTCAACAACCCCTCCACGTACTTGCAGCTGTTGACCTGTTGCACTATTTTCCTGTCTGTCTCAGTTCTCAGCTGCTTCTGATTTCCTCCATTTGTACACCGTTATAACTATTTTATCTGTACCCAGTTTAATCCCATGTGCCTTCAGTTTTGCATTACGGCAACTTTGTTGCTCTGTCCTCTCCAACTTGTTTGTTAATGTAGTTCATAATCAGTATGAACAGCAGCGGGCTGAACCCCAATGCACACCCACTTCGTCTGGGAACCCTTCTGTGAACACCGAACACTGTTTGTACTTGAGTCATTGGGTCCTTGTTTATAGAGTGCAGTGTACTAATTCTAGCAGTGTTTCTGGAACTTTGAACCACTGCAGGTCTTCCCAAGTCAGCTTTCTTATGACCTTGCTATGTGCTTTCTCCACGTCTAGGAATGCCCAGTTGGACTCTTCCTCATCTCCAGCTTCCTTGTAGCTGTCTCCCTCACTGCAAACATTGGGTTAGTTGTACTGCATCCTGATCTGAATCTGAACTTCTAGTCTCCCATCTTATTTTGTAGTATTCTGTGTATTAGTTTATCAGTCACCCTCTCCAAAACTGTCATGCTGTGTGACAGAAGTTTGATAACTTCTGTGCTTCCCACAGTTGTAATGTCCCCTTTATTCGTGTACAGTGGCACTGGCATGCTTATTCTCCAATCATCTGGAATACACCTTTCTCTCCATACTACTGTGAGTACCCTGAGGAGCCACTTCTCTCTTTGTCTCATCCAACATTTTTTTTTTAAACAAAAAAAAAACATCTTTATTAAATTAGCATGTATCACATAGGCAGTCTTACATTTGTATAAATGAAAGACAAACTACGTGAACACAATTTTAGTTGCAAACATTATGCATCACAGACCCTGTTGAGACAACTGTAGCTGCAAACATTATACATCATTTTATTTTATTATTTATTTTATTTATATTTGTTTACTGGGAAATTCCGACTGGACGCAGGTCCTTTTTCAGCAAATGCCCGGGGAGAAAAGCTCCACATCATGTACATGATAAATAGAGATACAAAGTTGCAGCAATAGTAAACAACATTACAGGTTGTTGGCTTTAATACAATAACAAGATATTGATTATCAACAAGTATATACAGTAAATGGTGCAAGTTAAGATAGTTTCTTGTCGTTTATAATATTAGTAACAAAGTTGTCAAGACAAGATTTTAAAGTATGTAAAGACAACTTGTATCACTTATAATACATGCAGTCATTGTCAATTAAGTATTACATAGCTCATTCAAAATCCTGCCTTCTTTTAAACCTTGTTCCTCCTTCGAATATAATTTTCCCACAATTCCCTTTTTTTCCTATGTAGTTTCTTCCTTCCCTTTTCTAAAGATTCCAGTTGCTTTATATCTGTTACTGTATTCACTACTTCTAGTAAAACTGGTTTAGATTTTGATTTCCATTTTCTAGTAATTACTTTTTTCGCAGCCACCACAATTAGACGCAACAACTCCTAGTACTGAATTCATATCTTCCATGCCAAATAGTTTCATAAATTTTTAAAAAAATCTACCCTTCTTTGTTATATTCTTTCTTCTGCCCCCAATGTCTTCACTGTTGCAAACTAAATTTCAGTATTCCGTGCTGAAAGCTGATTATTTCTCCCCAAATTTTCTTAAGCTCCATTTATAGCGTTTTTAGGTGGAATATAAATAAATGCCAGTGTAATCCTTCTCCCTTGCCAGTAGCCCCTTAGTACTACAAATCTACCATTATTTTCTTTCTTCTGTCTTTTATCACTATTGGAGCTCCTGTTGCAATTAATATAAGTACTCCTGCTTTCCTTTGCCCCAGGTATTCCACTGAATAACCATTCTGAAAATTCTCAAATTCACATGTTCGGTTCTTTCCAGATTCTTTCCAAGTATGCCTCCTGTAGCACAGCTGTTCACACACTGCATTTTTTAAGGTAGTTCACTACTCTTTCTTTTTTGTATTTATCTATGAGACCATTAACATTTAAAGATAGTATAAAAAAGTCATATTTTTGAGGGATTATTATTCCCATCTTTTATTGTTTTGTTAAATGTCTAGTTCCAGCTTTTGTGTTGTATGAATGCACTGTTTGGCAGGTTAATCTTTTATACAATTGTTTCTTGTCATCTCCAGTTGAACCTCTGTCACATCTTGCAGGACTTTTTGATCTGTTGTTAATCTTCATTCATTCAGCACACAAAGGTAGATACCAAGTAGAGGTAGTCAAACCCAAAACCCAAAGCACAAAACACAATCCGAAGTGGAAGCACCAGCAGTTTATTTAGTACATAAACGCAAATATTCACAAGGCATTTTCGTCCACAAGACGACTTCAGATGCAACAAAGAAAAGAAAAAAATAGCTGTAGCATCCTTTATATCCCCCACAAGTCATTTTAATTGTTTAATAGTATGATAAATTGACAATTGGAAACACCCAGATTTATGCAAGTACTCCACTTTATGTAACCTTTGCAGGTCTCTTTGCAAGCATGTCATTTGAAATGCCAATAAACAAATGAGCAAATTCACAACTAACAAATTTGTTTTAAAAACATTTTAAAAAAGATGTATACTTATGTGTACAACATTAGGTAAAATTAAATGAATAAAAGTTTAAAAGTAGATTAAAAAAAGTAAAATGAAAGAAGCCTGAAAAAATATAAAACACATAAGTATTGTGGTGACCAGCTTAAATTCTCAATGTTAAATAAAAGATAAATGAGCCTTATCTCAACATTTTATATATATATATATATATATATATATATATATACACACACACACACACACACACACACACACACACACACACACACACACACACACACACATAAATATGCATAAAATGTTTAAGTACAAAGATATTTATGAGTATATACAAAGAAAGCATATTCAAGGGACCTGAAAAATGTATTTAGCAGAAATGTAAAGTATGTATAAAGTGTGTAGTGCATCATGTAAACAGAGAAATGTTCCCAAAATAAAATGGGACTCCTTATAATTTAGCTGCCCTCATTTTCAAGATGGGGCAATAGAGATGTGTTCGTTCAAACCAAGAGGCCTATTTGCTTCCAGTAGTAACTGCCAAAATACTTCTCTAACCTCTATTCTGGTCTCCCAGGGATGCCCCTAACATCTTGGTGTACCATCTCTATCACAAAAAGCCCCATTTGGCCTTTGGACATGCAAGTTTATAGATGGCGTTATTGCCGTCATGTTTTCTGATGGCATTCAGATATTCGTAAATTCTTCTTTTCAATTTATGTGTAGTTTTTCCAATGTAGAACGCACCACATTCTTTGCTTAGGGCTAAATAAATCAAACCTTCACTGTTACAATTGGAAAAACTACTATTTTTGACCAGATAGTCCCTCTCCATTGTGTACACTGAATCCTGCTTCAGGATGTAAGAGCATTGGGCACAACGTCCACACTTGTATGTTCCTGGTTTTCTTCCATACAACAACTTGTGGTCTTTCTCCAATAACTCTTAAGGTTTTTCCCTTTTTGTAGGTAAATTTTAATGAGTTCTTAAATAGTACCTCCAGTTCAGAATAACAACTACACCTGTCCCAGTGTTGTGCAATGATGTTTCTAACCCTTGGTGTGTTCTGATTGTAAAACATAACATAATTACCCCCAAAGGTTCCTTTCTTATCTAAATCTGAACGTCTTGGATTTTCATTGTTAGCATTATCCTTGCTGGCTAGCAAACTAACCTACCCCATGTGCCCTTCCAGCTTATCACGTTCCCAAGTGTCACTTCCCAAACTGGGGGCGAATTTAGAATTTCTACCAGCTCTCACCTCAGCCATAACATCCTCTGTTAAATCCCTAGGGTATTTCCTAGCTAGGAACATGTCCATCACTTTCTGGCTTTCATGTTCATAGTCCACATCTCTGGAGGTCATCCTGCAACTACGAACAAATTGTCCCTTAATAATGCTTCTTTTTTGTGTATAGGGATGTTAACTAGTAAAATACAAATAAGAGTTGGAAAAAGTCTCCTTCCTGTACACATTGGAGGTGAATTCCTATGCAATACAAACCTTTTATGATGGTAACATCTTAAAAAATTAATCTCTTGATTTGAAATGTGATGGGTAAATCTTAAAAAAATCTGTTGTCTGATTCAAATATTGAACAAATTCCATCAATTTTGTTTCACTACCCTTCCAAAAAATACAAATATCATCAAGGTAGCGCTTATAATAAATCCAGTATTGTGCGTATTCTGATTGAAAGACAAATTTTTGTTCCCAAACCATAAGGGCAATGTTGGCATAGGTGGGGGCACAACATGCCCACATAGCTACACCTTGTATCTGTTTGAAGAATTCACCTTCAAAGAATAAAAAATTATGTTCCAGAACCAGATCCATAAGTTCCGTGTAGAACAGGAAGGTGTTCTGGTCTAAATTCCCATCTTGGTTAATAGCTTCTTGAAACCATTCTGTACCTATGCTGTGTGGAATGACATTGAATGAATCTTGTATGTCCAAAGTAGCAAAAATAAGCGTATCTGGCTACATTTTCTTATCAATGCTCTTTAAGAAGTCCCAAGAATCCTTAAGTATCCCGTTGGCATTGACCCAAATATTTTTTAACTTAAGGTCCAAGTACTTTGCCAAGGGGTATGTTTTTGATCCATTGGCAGCAACAGTGGGTCTCATGGGGGGGATCATCAACATTTTTGTGAACCTTAGGGATCCCAAATATAGCAGGTATTCTGGGCTTCTCCATATTAAGGTATTTGTAGGTTTCATGGTCAATTACTTGGTCATCTAACATGTCTTTTAATACAAAATCAATTTTCCGATAGGCCAAGTTTATTTCATTCCTAGATACTCTGATGTATCTTGATGTGTCATTTAACATATTTAACATTTTGCTGGAATATACAATACTGTCCATAAGAAACACCCCTCCCCCCTGTCTGGTTGCATTATCCTAACGTATCTATTTTCCTGTAAGGATTTAATAATATCAAATTCCTCCTTACTTAAATTACATTTTCCATTCCACCCCATTGTGGTGTTACTTCTAATCTCCCTTTCTACCTGTAACTCAAAATTCTTTAGCTGTGGGTGCATGGGTGGATTGAATGTGCTGGGTCTCCCAATATCCGAACCCATGTTACCATTGTGCTGTCCTTGAAATCTATCAGTGTGCATACCATACTTCCCCTGTTTGAGGGAATGAACTTGAGACCTTTGGAAAATAAAGAAAAATGTTCCTTAGTGACGACTTCTCCACTATAATTGTCGATGTTAAAGTCATGAATCCTATGACATGGTCCTTCCATTACAATATTCTCCGTAACTTCAATTTGTTCCTGTCCCCCTTCACTGCTCACCTCCATTATTGTCTCCTGCTGTTCGGGGGACCCCTCTGAAAATATTTTACTGGGGATTTTTGCCTCAACCTGTCTGACCTCCTAAGTTCAGGGAAGTCCCCATTATCAATGTCCTGTTGTTCTGTTCCCTCGTTCATCCTGAAGTCAGTTTGTCTATATGATGTACCCCATGCATTATGTATTTAGTGCCCCTGAGTACCTGTACCCCTATTATGTCCATAATCACCCGTGTTGTTTTTACGATCAGGAATTTCCCTTCTAGGGAAAGGGTAAGCTCGTTTATGATGGTATTCCCTCAAGTCCCTATCTATTTTTCCACATTTTCTTTTAAAAATATCTTTGCATTTGTACTCTATGTATTGTTTAATCAAATGATATTTCCTGTTCTCACTCTCAGTAGAAAACATTAAATCATTGGTCACCACATTATTAATCTCCTCATACAATTTTTGCATTTGTCTCTCACTCTTTTCAATTAATACTCTCATAAGATCATGCCCACTTCGGTCAAAAATCTGTAATAGTTCCTCGTGAAAGGCAGATCCTTCCACCACATTGTTGCGAAACTTGTACATTCGGAACCCTTTTGGTACAATGCCCCTCGCAATACAGTCTTTTAAATAACTATTATCAATCCCCAATGCCTTGTGTTTATAAATTAAATCAGTTAATTTTTTAATGTTGTTGCCATACGACATATCAAAGTCTGAACCCCCCAAATCCATCATCCTGATGAAAATTATTAACAGTACCTTTGTGATTTGAAAAGGAATTGTTTGCAATAAGCCAGGAAGCCAATGCTTCCGAATCAGTCCATTCATCCATTCCATTTGCTCTATAGCCGTTGTTATTGCTCAGTCCATCTCTCCGTGTACCACATGCACAGCCACCAGCCAGCCGTAACTCCTGTCCTGCCAAGCCGTTGGAGTTTGTTGGAAATGCTCCGTTAACATTATGGAGTTTAAACAAAGCTCTATTCCCCTTTGGGACATCGGCCCTGGATTCCCTCTGCAGTTTACCGTTAGGGGGTGTCGTCACTTCCTCCCTACGCTGATCAGTCTGTCCCAGACAAAGGTCGGCTTCCTGGTTACAAGCTGGTGTTGGTACACTACCCGAAGCACCTTCCTCATATGGCAAATTGTGTTCTGTTATGGCATTGCACGCAGCCCCCATGTTAGCCGCCAGACATCAGTAAAATAAGTTGCGTTAATTGCCCTTCCACTCTAGACAAACGCTCGTTCAGTTCTACAGCTTGTGCTTCCCCACCTGGGAAGCTGTCTTCTACCTCTACAACCTCCATAGCACAAATAACCATAAAAAACACAAGAGGTCAGGTAACCAAAATGACAAAGAAACCAATGCAGCACACAAAGGTACCAAGTAGAGTAGGGGTAGTCAAACCCAACGCACGAAACACAATCCAAAGTGGAAGCACCAGCAGTTTATTTAGTACATAAACGCAAATATTCACAAGGCGTTTTCGTCCATAAGACTTCTTCAGCTGTAACAAAGAAAAGAAAAAAAATAGCTGTAGCATCCTTTATATCCCTCACAAGTCACTTTAATTGTTTAATAGTATGATAAATTGACAATTGGAAACACTCAGATTTATGCAGATACTCCACTTTCTGTAACCTTTGCAGGTCTCTTTGCAAGTATGTCTGTAGAAATGCAAGTAAACAAATGAGCAAATTCACAACTAACAAATCTGTTTTAAAAACATTTTAAAAAACATGTATACTTTTTTACAATATTAGGTAAAATTAAATGAATAAAAGTTTAAAAATAGATTAAAAAAAGTAAAATGAAAGAAGCCTGAAAAAATATAAAACACACAAGTATTGTGGTGACCAGCTTAAAATCTCAATGTTAAATAAAAGATAAATAAGCCCTATCTCAACATAACACACACATATATATATATATATATATATATATATATATATATATATATATATATATATATATATATATATATGTGTGTATGTATATATGTATATACTTATAAATATGCATAAAATGTTTAAGTACAAAGGTATTTATGAGTATATATAAAGAAAGTATATTCAAGGGACCTGAAAAATGTATTTAGCAGAAATGTAAAAAAATATGTATAAAGTGTGTAGTGCATCATGTAAACAGAGGAATGTTCCCGAAATAAAATGGGACACCTCATAATTTAGCTGCCCTCATTTTCAAGATGGGGGCAATAGAGATGTGTTAGTTCAAACCAGGAGGCCTATTTGCTTCCAGTAGTAACTACCAAAATACTTCTCTAACCTCTGTTCTGGTCTCCCAGGGACACCCCCCTAATATCTTGGTGTACCATCTCTATTACAAAAAAGCCCCATTTTGCCTTTGGACATGCAAGTGTATGTTTATAGATGGCGTTATTGCCGTCATGTGTTCTGATGGCATTCAGATGAAATTCTTCTTTTCAATTTATGTGTAGTTTTTCCCAATGTAGAACGCACCACATTCTTTGCATAGGGCTAAATAAATCAAACCTTCACTATTACAATTTGAAAAAATACTACTTTTGACCAGATAGTCCCTCTCCATTATGTGCACTGAATCCTGCTTCAGGATGTAAGAGCATTGGGCACAACGTCCACACTTGTATGTTCCTGGTTTTCTTCCATACAGCAACTTGTGGTCTTGCACCAATAACTCCTTAAGGTTTTTTCCTTTTTTGTAGGTAAATTTTAATGGGTTCTTAAATAGTACCTCCTGTTCAAAATAACAACTAAACCTGTCCCAGTGTTGTGCAATGATGTTTCTAACCCTTGGTGTGTTCTGATTGTAAATCATAACATAATTACCCCCAAAGGTTCCTTTCTTATCTAAATCTGAACGGCTTGGATTTTCATTGTTAGCATTATCCTTGTTGGCTAGCAAACTAACCTGCCTAAGTTGGAAGGACACATGATTTGGTTTTTACATAGGCAAAACTGAGAGGGCACTCAAAACTAGGATATATGAACACACGTGGTATAAAAAACAAAAAAGACACTAATGCCCTCTTTAGACACAGCTTACTATGTCCGAATTTTACTGGATTCAAATTTGGTATTGTGGATGAAGTACAGACTAATCCTAGGGGTTGTGATTGGAAAAATATCCTGAATAAAAAAGAGATGATGTAGCATTTACGTTTGGCAGCCAATATCTTCCCTGGTTTGAATGATTTTATTTCCATCACCCCAGCTCTAAAGGAGAAAGCAGCCCAAGTTTGACTAGTGGTGTACTATATTATACATTTGACGGTGTCAATGTTGATTATTGCCTTCTGTATTATTTGTACTTTTAGATGTATCTTATATTTTCATTTTCGAATGGTATTTATTATATTAACATTTAGTACCTTATTACTGAGAAACAATTTTGTAGTACATATTTTATTGGCACATTTTAATCTTTTATTACTTTTACCAATATATATCCGGTAACATCTAATATGTTTTAATATACTTTCAGTAGATCTATATGTTTTTTATCAGGGATTCTTTTTATTGTGAGGATGATTTCGATTGACATTTTTTGTAACCTATCAGGTTTGCCTAGATTGTATTTAAACAGGGTGTATGCACATTTTTAATTGTTCTGATGAAGTCAACTTTTTGTTGATGAAAGCGCTTAACCTTTGGAGCATTTTGAATTTGTGATTATGGTTGTACAAAAGTGTTTGTACCAATGTTTCGGGTATCCGTGTCTGTCGTTTCAGGTTCTGTTCTGGGAGACCAGAATAGAGGTTAGAGAAGTATTTTGGCAGTTACTACTGGAAGCAAATAGGCCTCCTGGTTTGAATGAACACATCTGTTTTGCCCCCATCTTGAAATTGAGGGCAGCTAAATTATAAGGAGTCACATTTTATTTCAGGAACACTTCTCTGTTTACATGATGCACTACACACTTTTTTTACATTTCTGCTAAATATATTTTTCAGGTCCCTTGAATATATTTTCTTTATATATACTCATAAATACCTTTGTACTTAAACATTTTATGCATATTTATAAATATATATATATATATATATATGTGTATATATATATATATATATATATATATATATATATATATATGTTTAGATAGGGCTCATTTATCTTTTATTTAACATTGAGATTTTAAGCTGGTCACCACAATACTTGTGTGTTTTATATTTTTTCATGCTTCTTTCGTTTTACTTTTTTTAATCTACTTTTAAACTTTTATTAATTTAATTTTACCTAATGTTGTACACATAAGTATACATGTTTTTTAAAATGTTTTTGAAACAGATTTGTTAGTTGTGAATTTGCTCATTTGTTTATTTGCATTTCTAGTGACATGTTTGCAAAGAGATCTGCAAAGGTTACAGAAATTGGAGTATTTGCATAAATCTGGGTGTTTCCAATTGTCAATTTATCATACTATTAAACAATTAAAGTAACTTGGGGATATAAAGGATGCTACAGCTAGTTCTTTCTTTTCTTTGTTACATCTGAAGAAGTCTTGTGAATGAAAACGCTTTGTGAATATTTGCGTTTATGTACTAAATAAACTGCTGGTGCTTCCACTTCGGATTGTATTTCGTGCTTTGGGTTTGACTACCTCTACTTGGTACCTTTGTGTGCTGCATTGGTTTCTTTGTTGTTTTGGGTACCTGGCCTCTTGTGTTTTTTACAATCTTCATTCATTCCTTACTGATGGGTTATCGGTTCCATCCTCAGAACTGAGCCGGCCTTGTACCAAGCTCACGTCAGCCAAAAACTCTCGAGCCAAGGTCTTACCCAGAACTCTCTGCTCCCTGTTACCTCAGATCTCGTTTGCCGTGTTGCTGTACACCCTTGTCAAGCCACTCTCTCTCAGCTAAATGAATCATTTTTGAAAGTTTATATATTGTTAGTACTGTAAAAATTTTTTCAGTCAGTTACTTTTATTATTCTCCTTCCCTATCGTATCTTTAAGACTCTCTCCCTTTAGTCTCTTTCCCTTTATTACCCTTGTCTTACCTTTAATTCTTCATTGCCATCGTTGGTAATCCTTCCTTCTTTCTCTCTCTTCTTACCCTTCTGGGTAGCTTTTCCTTACTCTTGGTACTGTCGTTCTTCTCCACATCATTATTTTGGACAAGAAAAGTAGTGTTGGTTTTAAACAGTGTAAGGATTGCAGCCGTAAGTTACCACTTTCCGATGGCCATGACTTGTGTCTATTGTTTGAATGTCTCCCACATTACTGTGGATCCCCCATGTGGGATTTGTAGAAAATTTTCGACCAGGACTATTAACGAGAGAAAGAACAAGTTAATCCTGAAAGGTCTCCTCAAATCTCCTTTCTGTGAGGCTATCTCTGGGTCGGAGGGCTCACCCCTTCCTAATAAACCCCATAAGAGGTGTTCTTCCTCTTCCTCATCGAGGTCGCTCACTTCATCTCCCTCTGGAGATCGCAGGGAGTCGACTCGTAAGAAAGTGAAAATTGCTACTCCGGCGCTGCCACCTGTGACCCTTTCGGCTCCAGGCATGGCACCACCCCAGTTGATTCTTGCTCCCGCCATGTCCTCCTTATCACCATTGGCACCGGAGTTCCCAGTGTAGACACGGCACTGACAGATCCAACAGAGCCCTTACCGGCACCTTCCCTGCAGGTACAGTCTCCTTCAGCACCGTTGGTGCAATCCCCTTCGGCCCCGAGTCTGACGATACTGGCCTCCACGGTGCTGACACTTTCGGCACCGACATGCTCTTCGGTGCAGTCCTTTTCGGCACCGTCATTCTTACCGGTGCAGACACCTTCCTCGACGGCACCGTACCCATTGGTGCAGACACTTGTCTGCACGGTGCAAACACCTTCGACTTCTATGGCGCTGCCTTCATCGGCAGAGACTACTTCGACACCATTTTCCTCTGTGCAGACATCCTTGGTTCCGGGCTCTGCACCACTCGAATTAGCAAGGACCAAGTACTCTCCTTCTTTGGATCCATTCATTGGTAGCCAATATAGCCCTTTTCTAGAAAGGCCAGAATCGCCTTCAGGTTTCTCTGAGGTCGAGCAGGAGCCTCTCTGAACAAGATGTGTTGTGGCTTTGTTGACCAGTTGTTTGTGGCCAGGGGTCTCTCTCAACCATCTAAACCTATGTTCCCTCTTTCAGGTGAACGTATTTTTCCTCAAACTCCAATGTACACTCCTCCTTCGACTTCCACCCAAGTATCGAAGCCCCTTCCTCCGACAGCACCAACCCTCCTACCAACCCCAATAGTGGATCTCACTTTAGAGCCGGAGTTGTCCTTGTGGCCCTCGGTGCACTGGGCATCGGGCTGTTCTCAGGCTAGTGGCTGTGCCATGGGTGAGGCCATTCTTGGTTCTATGCCAATTTTTTTCTATGGCACCCTCCAGGAATCTTCCATCTCTCACGCTTCACAGTTCTCTTGAGACTTCTAGTCTGGGGGTCGGCTCGTTGGAGCGGGGGTGTGACCCCGTTGTTCTTCATGTTTCACTGTTGCAGTCATCACTTTTGGGTTATCTGCTTGCAGTAGCCCTCAGTCGGCCTGATTAACAAAGTCTTGGGTCCTGCATCAGTTGCTGTCCCTTCTTTCATGACTTCAGGTCGTCAGGGGCATAAAACATGCAGCCGACACCATTACATCAGTCTTGCCGTGCGGTACCCGAAGCGGAAACAGTTCGCAAGTGCCGGTTGGCCCACTCCTGAAATTTTCATTTTCGAGTTTCAGAACCGAAGTTTTCATCTAAAGCTAAGTACCCCATTGGGGAAACTTTTTCTTGCTCCTTACCAATGTCAGTAAAAGTTAATAACTGCATTACTTGTGGAAAGCAAATACCTCATAAAGATTTTCATTCGTACTGTATTCCTTGCCTAGGCACTGACCACGATGTACCTTGCTGTCGGTTTTGTGCTTTATTCAATCAGCTCAATATCCATCGTCGGTATATTTTCGCCTATAAATATTTCCGTTCTCGGTTTAATTATCCAGAAACGTCGTCGGTTAGCCATCCGACTAC
Organism: Protopterus annectens; assembly: GCF_019279795.1. NCBI lineage: Eukaryota > Metazoa > Chordata > Ceratodontiformes > Protopteridae > Protopterus > Protopterus annectens. Next base: position 426,057,269 of record NC_056730.1, read on the forward strand.
CGGGATTCTGAAAATATGCTAGGATAAAGACAGAGACAGGCCGCTGAGGTCTAAAACTGCCGACGACGCTTCTAAGCCAGTCGCCAGTTTGCCGATACTCAGTGAGGTGCTTTCGCAGTCCCTGATACCCACTACTTCTGATTCACAGGCCTCTACTGAGACCCATTCGGAGTCCAGTATGCCGTGAGATGCTTCAGCTATGGAACCTGCGGATATCTGTAACTTGGATGGGTCCGGAGCCGCTGAGCAGGCACCAGCTTCTGAGGGTGTATTCAGTCCTACGGACTTGCATATTAAACCGGTGCCTCCTTCTTCTTTTAGGCCTAAATCTCGAACCATGCCTAAAATAAACGATGCCCTGACCGCATGCTCAGGCCTCTATGCCTAAAAAACAAATAATAAGAATGGCTGAAGATCTTATAACTCATATCAGGGTAAGCCAGCCTCCCCCTTCTAAGAGACCTAGGACTGAAGTTGTTTATGAATCTTCTGATCAGGATTCTGATTTTTCTGATTCTTCTGATGATCTGGATTTGCCCTTATCTACTTATGAGGATTCTGGTGCAGAGGACTCTATTCCCTCTGCTTCCCCTCCAGAGGATTTTTCTGTTGGTGAAACCTTACATGCTCTAAGGGAGCATTTCCACTGGGAAAGCCAGGATTTTTCTAATTCAAAAAAGAGGCTTAGGGATTTCTTACTCCTGCCTCAGCATAGGCCTTTAGCTATTCCTCCTATACTAGACATTGTTGATGATGCTTTTTCGGAATCTAGTTTGGCTCCTGATTCTTTGCCTCCTGTTCCCAGAAAACCTGACAGATATTACAGGGTTCCTGATTCACACAAGTTCCTTTTTAAAAATCCTATTGCGGATCCAGAGACTATTTCACAGGGACCCAAGGGCATTAAGGCTTCTACTGCTAAAAATCCTACCCCTTCTGATAGAGACTCCAGGGCACTGGATAGATGGGGTAAGAAGGTTTACACTTCTGCAACCTTGGTCATTAGGGCTTTAAACTGCCAGTTTCATATGTTAAAGTATCAGTAACATGTTATTGGATTGCTTAAACAGAAAACGATGTTGATTCCTGACTGTGCGGAAAATAAAGAATTACAGAATTTAATGCATTCTGCTGAACAGGTTGGAAAACATACTTTGCAATGTGGATTTGATTCTTTAGAGGCCTCTTGCCGGTCTGCTGTTACTGGTTCTGTGCTCAGAAGGCATGCTTGGCTTAAGGAGCAATCTTTACCTGATCATGTTAAAGTAAAATTATTGGATGCTCCCTTAAATCAGGACCGCCTGTTTGGCAACAAGGCTGAGGAAGTTCTTAAAAAGATGGAAGATAAAGCTAAATCTATGCAAACTGTTAAAGATTTCTTAAAGTTCAGCCTCCTAGATTTAGTATGCAATGGCCCTCTAAGAATTGGTCCTTTCCAGCCCCTTCCAGGTCTTCTCAAGCCAAACCCAGACATAGCAGAAACCCCAAGTTTCAGTCCCAGGGGACACACAAGACTAAGCAGTGCGAGGTTTCCGCACCCAAATCAGGGAGTAGTAAGATTTCTCCCTATGGAAAACAGTCTCAATGACTTGCTTCTAAAACTTCCAAGCACTTCCCAACTGAATGCTCCTTTAGGCGGAAAGATTGGTCTGCAGGCCAGAAACTAGGAACTCCTTACCCTGGACAAATGGGTTTTAAATATAGTGTCCCAAGGGTACAGATTTCACTTCCACACCTTACCAACATCAAGCGGGTGGCCAGATCTACCCCCAAATCAGTGGGCAGAGGCCCAAAATCAAGTACTTTCTCTCTTAAGCATGGGGGCTATTCAGTTGGTACCAGAAGAGGAAAAGAGACAAGGGTTCTATTCGAGACTTTTCCTGGTACCCAGAAAAGGCAATACATAGTGTCCTATCCTGGACCTTTCTACTCTAAATACCTTTCTGGTGATTCCAAAATGCAAGATTCCGACTCTTCACCAGCTGCTTCCTATGCTAGGCAAAGATGCATGGTTGGCAACACTAAACTTAAAAGAAGCATACCTGCACATCCCTATCAGGGAGTCTTGCAGAAGATACTTACTCTTCAAAGCAGGCTACATGCACTATCAGTTCTCTGCACTGCCCTTTGGCTTATCTACTGCGCCCAGGGTATTCACAAAGTGCCTAGCTCCAGTCATTGCATTCTGCAGGCAAATAAATATTCAGATATACCCATACCTGGACGATTGTGTAATTCAGGCAGAAAGCCAGGACATACTTTTGAATCATCTGGCCTTTGTTCATAGGGTACTGACTTGTCTGGGGTTCACCGTAAACGAAAAGAAATCACACCTGGTACCCTGTCAACAAATTATATTCCTGGGAGCAAGCTTGAATACAACTTCCCAGATGGCTTTCCTCACACCAGAGAAACGGATTAATTTGACAACCTACTTCAAACAAGTGGCCACAAAAAACAATTATCTGCAACGCAAATACTGCAAGCCTTGGGGTTCATGGCCTCCTGCATTTTTCTAATTCCATATGCAAGGCTGCATATGAGGAAACTGCTATGGTATCTCAAAAGCCTATGGTGTCAACATTCACAGGATCTAGAAGCAATGATTCCTATCATACCTTGCCTACGCCTAGAGTTCCTTTGGTGGGCAGAGGCCTGCCACCAAAACAGGGGACTACCATTCACACTACCCCCTGCCGCCCAAACCTTAACAACAGACGCATCAGACTATGCATGGGGGGCCGACCTGGCAGGGAAGTGCATTCAGGGCAAATGGAACCCAAGTCAAATGCACCTGCATATCAATCAAAAAGAAATGTTAGCTGTACAGAATGCTCTGACAGCCTTCAAGGACCACATTCTTCCAGGAAAATTAATGAGAAAGACGGACAACACCACTGTTATGTGGTACATAAACAAGCAGGGGGTACACATTCTTACCCCCTCTGCAGACTAGCCGTGGCTTTGTGGAACACAGCCCTGAGCTATCAAGTACATTTACAAGCTCAATTCCTGCCAGAAAAACTAAATACACTGGCAGACGGAACTAAGCAGAAACCTCATGGACCCACACGAGTGGAAACTGGAACCAAGGATTTTCAACATGTTGATAAGGAAATGGGGGAGCCCAGATATAGACCTGTTTGCCTCCCCCAAAACTATCAGTTGGACAAATTCTGCACAAGGACTCCCCACAAACAAGATTGGAAAGTGGATGCTCTGTCTTTCAGCTTATGCCTATCCTCCTCTGCCTCTGATCTCCAAAGTACTACTAAAGATCAAACAAGACAAACCATGGACGATTTTGATTGCACCAGAACTGGCTACGCCAACACTGGGTACCCCCTCTTGTGCAGTGTCACTTGTGGGCCCCATGGCACCTGCCTCAGACTCCTACTCTATTGTCTCAGCAGGAGAACCAAATTCTGCACCCTCAGCTTCAAACACTGAATCTAGCAGCCTGGCTATTTACATAATTTCTCCTTTACCATCCCTCAATAAACCAGTGATGGATATCATGTTAGAGGCAAGGAGGCTTAGTACCAGAAAGTCTTACGCTGAAAAATGGAAAAGATTATGTGCCTGGAACCAACCTCAAGGGATGAGCACAACAGTGCGCAATTTACCTCAGATTTTACAATACTTGACTGAGATGCTTCATAAGGGCCTGTCTTTCTCCTCCATCAAAATTCACTCCTCAGCCATCTCAGCTCATTATAACACAGAGCCACCCCTCTTCTCTCATCCACTGTTTAAGCAGTTCCTTAGAGGGGCCAAAAATCTACTACGACCACCCAGGAGAGCTCCAACTCCAGCCTGGGACCTCAACTTTGTATTGGAAAAGCTTGCCCTTCTTCCTTTCGAGCCAGCTGCCACTGCGGACTTAAAATTCCTTTCTTGGAAAACAGCTTTCCTTTAAGCAATCACTTCATCAAGAAGGGTATCTGAATTACAGGCCCTCATGGCAGTGGAGCCTTTCATCATCTTTCATGCGGACAGGGTGTCCCTCAGGGCCAATCCCTCCTTCATGCCCAGGGTGGTATCCAATGTGGCCCTTAATCAGTCCATACATTTGCCAACCTTCTTTCCTAATCCACAGAACAAAGGGGAACGGATTCTGCTCTCCTTAGACGTGCACAGACAACTTAGATTCTACTTGGACAGAACTAAACCTCAAAGGAAATCTGATCAACTGCTGGTGGCATTTGCTGCACGGGCAGAGGGGAAGGCTATTTCAAAGCAAACCATTTCTAAATGGATAGGCTATTGCATTCATTTCTGCTACAAACACCATGGAAAACCTATCCCACAGGGGATCAGACCCCACTCTACCAGGGCTGCATCTACCTCTACAGCCTTTCTCAGAGGTGTCCCTACGAGTGACATCCTAGAAGCTGCTATCTGGAGTTTTGTACATACTTTCACCAAGCATTACCATCTACCAGTTTTCTCTAAATCCAGAGCTGGCTTTGCCACTGCAGTCTTACAGGGCCTTTTAGCTGGTCTTAATTCTGTTTAAATTCCTCCTCCCATCCTTAGCTTTGGGAATCTACCCAAAAGTGATTACTGCAATAGTGAAACACGAAGAACATAGTACAGTTGTGTACACTTACCATAAATGTAGATGTTCGAGTGTATTCACTGTTGCAGTCCTGGTTACCCTCCCTCTAGCCCCCTTCTTTTCTTGGATATACCTCTACTTTCCTTTGCTATCTTCAAAAGCTTTTTAGTGTATTTACTTTTTTGTTGGAGGTATAAACTAGTATATTTATAGATTTAATTGCTTCCCGTTAAGGGGGCACCTGACATCTGGGGCAAGAAAAACTTGATGTAATGGTGTCGGCGGCATGTTTTATGCCCCTGACGACCTGACGTCATGGAAGAAGGGACAGCAACCGACGCAGGACCCAAGACTTTATTAATCAGGCCGACTGAGGGCAACTGCAAGCAGATAACCCAAAAGTGATGACTGCAACAATGAATACACTCGAACATCTACATTTATGGTAAGTGTACACAACTGTACTGTTCCGAGGTTGTCGTGCTCTGTTCCAGGCTCCCATCCCGCTTTGGGCGGGCCGGCCTTCCAGACCATGGAGAGGGTGCTTGCTTCCGCTGGCAAATCCCCCATGTCGGAGTCCTCTCCCCCTGCTGTGCCACAGTTCTCACAAGCCACAACCACCGGGCACAAGGGCCTCAGGTTTCTCCCCCTCAGGAGACCCCCTCTTTGCAGTCTTCTCCAGAACCTCCCACTGAGGAAGTACCTCGCAAGGCTTCATGCAAGAGGAAGCACATGGACTCCACTGAGGAGTCTTTGACCGAAGATATAGACTTTGGTGATGGGGAAGGGTCCCCACGGTCACTCACTGATGAGGTATCCTTTGGTAATATCCACGGGATCCTTAGACAGAAGGGGTGACTGGAAGTCCTCTAATCCTTCTTCAGAGGAATTTGTATTCCTGCAGGCCTTTCATGCCCGGCCCCTTAACTCCTGGGTTACCTCGCCGGCCGATGAGCTTGTCCAGCTCGTTGTCCAGCATGCATGGAAGGCTCCTGACACCCTGGAAGCTATACCGCGGAGGCCTGACAAGATCTTATCTCCCCCAGCTGAGCATCCCCATTGGTCAAGAGGTCTTTCAGTAGATGCCATGGTGGTGGCGGCTGCAACCAAGAAAGACTTGGCAGCAGAGAGCCAAACTGTCCATCCGCCCAACAAGGAGTCCCGGACGATAAACTCAGGAAGTGTGTGTTTGCTTCATCGACCTTCACCGTAAGGTCTTTGAACTATTTGGCACACTTTATAAGGCTCCAGAGGGATCTTATCAATGAACTCTGAAACCTTGGCAGGAGCTGTTTCTGATGAGGTCAGTGACAATGCAGTTTCTCAGATAGCGACCCTAGAATCCATATCCAATTCTTCCATGTGTCTTATTTCGTACGCAACGAAAGGAGCGGATAGAGCAGCAGGCGCAGTTATAGTCACAAGACGACATGCCTGGATGTGACTTTGCAGACTCCTTTAAGGCTTCCTTTATGAACGCCCCCATCAAGGCCACTTTTTTGTTTGTCCCTAAAGTTAAAGATACACTGGCAAAGTGCGAACAAGACTGCAAGACCCTATCTGCCGTTGGTGTCAGACACTCCACTCCTCAACGATTTTACGCCAGAAATCAGAGGAGTGGGAAGATGTGGCACAGGAAATCACAGGGCTTTTTTCGTGAAGCACGTGTCGAGTTCTCCCCTAGAGGCATAGGGGGAAACTCCTATGGAAGACTCCCCTTTCGGGGCAGAGGAGGTCCACGAAACCAGGGTTCCAGAGATTCTTTCTCTGGCCAACCCTATCAGCGCAACTGAAGCGTTGCCCGACTGCTCACCTCTGGATGTGGTCAGGGGTCATTTTTCCTTGTACCCCTCTGCCTGGCAAAATATAACCACCGACTCTTGGGTACAACGGATAATATCCAGAGATTATTGCATTCCCATTCATTTCTGTCCAACCTCATCCAGAGAATTACCCAACGTTCCACCCAGTCGAAGGGAAGCAGCAGCACACGAAATTCAAAAGCTGCTACAAAAAAAGTTATCCAAATGACCCCCCCCCCCCAGACCAGGTAGGATCCGATTTTTAATCAAGGTTCTTTTTGGTGCCAACAAAGACAGTAGACTGGAGACCAATTCTGGATCGCAGCATACTGAACAAATTTGTAAAAACAGAGAAATTCCGGATGGTCACTGTTCAGTCTATCCTTCCTCTTCTGGTAGAAGATGATTGGATGTGCTTTATAGATGTTCAAGATGCGTATTACCACATAAAAATTGACAAACGCTCAAGAAGATACCTCCGTTTCTGCATAGGAGCCAGTCACTACCAATTTCGAGCACTGCCCTTCGGTTTTCTCTACAGCCCCCAGAGTGTTCACCAAATGCTTGTCAGTGGTTATTGCTTACCTGCGACTTCAAGGATTCCAGGCTTTTCCATATCTAGACGACTGGCTCCTCACCTCCCCCACCAAGAGTCTACTGGAAGAAGCCCTACACTACACTCTCCTCACAGCACAATGCCTGGGAATCACTATAAACAGGGAGAAGCCCAACACGACCCCAGCACCGTCTTTAGAATTCATCGGGGTACTGCTGGACATGAGAAATTGCACAGCATCTCTACTGGACCACAGACTTCAAAGAACAAGACAACAAGTTCAGCCACTGCTCTGTCACCACAAGTCTTCCGCTTGATCCATACTCCAACTCTTAGGGTCAATGGCAGCCTCGATCACCATTGTTCCTCTAGCCAGATTCCACATGAGACTCCTCCAGTGGTTACTTCTCACTCAGTGGTACCTTCTAGAACATCCTGATGGGCTGGGGGTGGGGCTGTGTCAGGGAAACTCGGTCAAGGCACCTGGTCAGAGACAGAGGCCCTTTGTATATCAGTGTCCTGGAACTAAGGATGGTGCTACTAGCGTTGCAAACATTCCATTCTATCCTTCTGTCAGGGACTATTGTGGTCCACTCAGACAACATGTCACTGGTCTGGTACATCAACAAGTAAGGGGACACCAGATCTTCTCCATTATGCATAGAGGCCTTAAGAATATGGCAATGGGTGATAGCTTCCAACCGCTTTCTAGTTGCCACATTCATTCCTGGGAGCTCCAACGTGATAGCAGACAAGTTGAGCAGGTGCATCCTACAACCTCACGAGTGGTCCCTCAACCCTGTGATAGCGGCAAAAGTTTTCAACCGCTGGGGCCGGCCTTGCTGCGACCTATTTGCCGCCCCAACCAACTACAAGTGCAGCAACTATTTTGCCCTGAGCCCTCTTCGAGGACAGTCACCGAGAGACGCTCTAGTCCATGCTTGGCCCTCGGGTCTACTTTATGCTTATCCTCCTCTCCCCCTCATCTCCCAATTTCTGAAGAAGGCATGGCAGTTGAAAAGCAAAGTGATCCTCATTGCTCCATATTGCCCTTGACAAGTCTGGCTCCCCTTCCTCTGGCCTCACCTGCTAGATCGACCATGGATCTCCAATCCATCTCCAGTGTTGATCTCCTATCTGCAGGGTCTGACTCACCCCAGTCTAACAACCCTGAAGCTGACAGCTTGGTTTCTCCACTTCCAGTGATTGCCAGGCAAGATAACCTCTCATCCCAGATGCACAATATTCTTATTGCATCTCATAAATCGTCTACCAGACTAATCTAGCTCAATAAATGGAAAAGGTTTTCTCTATGTTCAGCAAATAAACAATTAGACCGACCCCTTGTCACCCCCAGGTTCGGCGGTTTTGGATTACATATCACATCTTTTCTACTCTGCCGTGTCTGCCTCTGCTATTCGTGTGCATTTAGCTGCCATTTCAAAGTTCCACATTGGTTTTCAGGATTCTTCGCTCATGTCACATAGACTCTGTAAAACTTTGTTGAAGGGGGTTCTTCACCTAAAACCTCCCTTTAGAGAACCAGTATAATCTTGGGATTTGGCCTTGGTCCTGCAAGCCCTAACAGCTCCCCCCTTTGAACTTGCATCTTCATGTGATTTAAAGTATCTCTCATGGAAAACTTTGTTTCTGATTGCAATCACATCAGCCAGACAATTATCAGAACTTCAAGCCTTATGTATGAAACGTCCCTACCTTATTTTCCATTAGGATAGAGTATCACTGAGAACTAATTCTTCCTTTTTACCAAAAGTGGTGTCAGAGCGGTCTATAGTCTATTGACCTTCCAGTGTTTTTTCCTAATCATTCTAACAAGGGAGAGAATTGCCTGCACTCCCTGGATGTTCATAAGCAAATACGATTCTACTTGGACTGAACAAAATCTACCCGTAAATCAGACCAACTATTTCTGGCCTTTTCTGGACCAAGACTAGGTCATCCTGTCTCAAAAGTTACATTGGCATCATGGTTTAGAAATTACATTACTTTTATCTACAACAAGAACAATATCACCTTGCCTCACCGAGTGAAAGCACATTCTACAAGGTCTATTGCAACTTCAGCAGCTTTACATGCTAAGGATTCCCTCAATGATATTTGCTCAGCTGCGACTTAGGCCAAACCTCATACCTTTATCCTTCATTACAAATTGGATTTGGCCTCCAGAGGTAGAGCTTCTTTTGGCTCTGTGGTGCTCAGGCATGTCCTTCCATGAGGGCCACCCAGGGATACAGGTAGCTGGGGACTCTGTCCCATCAGTAAGGAATCAACAAAGATTAACAACATCAGATAAAGAAGTTATGTCTTTACATAACGTTCCATCTGTGTTGTTGATCTTCGTTCATTCATTACTCCTCATCCTCTGTCCCCCTCGGAGGTTCCTGGTTGATCTCATATACTCCTTTATTGTAGGTCTGTTATGACCAGAGATAGCCTATACTTTTGTCTATCAACTTGCAAACTCGATCTGAGGTAACAGGGAGCAGAGCATTCTGGGTAGGACCTTGGCTCGAAGGTTTTTGGCTGACACAAGCTTGATATAAGGTCGGCTCGGTTCCGAGGACGGAACCGATAACCCATTAGTAATGAATAAACGAAGATCAACAACATAGATGGAACATTATGGTAAGACATAACTTCTTTTTTTATTGAAAAACCTCAAATAAAAACTCACACGCACATACACCCAATACCCCCCCGAAACCCAACTTAATGAAACACAAAACTATGTACATCTTCAAATATTACGTTTTGCCCCTTACTAGGAACTGAAGTTCCAACCTGACAGCTACACACACAGACTCTAGCTAAACAGAAAGAAAGATTGTCCATGCTAAGACGCATGGTAGAACCTGTGATTCTATTAAGTGCTGTCTGGTTTTGCCTTATATTTATAGCTTTTCCAGCTTGGAAAACACTTGAATGCTTTCATAAAAGATTTTCGCCAAACTATTTCTCTTTATCAGATTGTCTGCTAGTGACATAAGAACCCCAGATACAGGACTTTTTACTAGAAAAACGACCTTATAGTATTCAGTATTTTTTTTCATCTACTTGCTTTCTGTTGTTACTATGTAAAGCTAATGGTCTTAATCTAGTCAGTCCCCCTATGCAAGAATAAGAAAAAACACACAATTTTTTCTTTTGTCATCCTGTTTTAAACAAATCTCTTTTTTGTTTTTTACATTGTAATGCCTACATTTCTTAAAGCTGAACATGGAGAAAGAGAGAAGAAGGGAGAAAGAAAAAAAAATAACTAGAAGCACCTGTTTACATTAGCATCCCCATTACACTTAAAAAAAATAACTGAAAAAAGTTTACTTTAAAACATGCAGAGAAAATGATGCACCACTTAAGTAATACTATTAAGAAAAAAAAAATTGTTTTACTTACAGTTAACTCTCTCCCTCCACCCCTCTCCTGAGTATTTTTCCGAACATTAATGACATGATGTAGGGCATATGCTTTAGAGTCCTCTACAAGTTTAACAAAGTCCAAAGAAGTCCAATATTTCCAGATTTTCTTGTGCATCTCCATCTCCCAAACCCTGTCTTTGCTTCGTCTCCATTGCACTCTTGATTCTTTTAGTCAACTTCTGTTCTTTTTTCCCCACTCTCAAGCATTTTCCTTTGAAACACTGGGAAAGGTTTCCCTGGCACAGTCTCTTTCTGATCTTTATTACCAGAAGAACAGAAGCAGAATCTCCTGTTTCACAGCTCACTTTTTGGTGGACAAACTTTTGTATTTCTTCCTTAGCGTGTACTTTATCTACCTTCAGGGAAAAATATTTCGAAGTTAGCTGAGTACAGCAGTTTGAATTTTACTCCTGCTTTTCGACATTCCCTATGTAATGGAATAAATGTATTCCTCTTCTGTCAGGTGTACAATAAGTAGTCATTATCCACAAACACTCTGCTCTCTCCCACTTTTAGTACTTCGTCCTTCTGCCACGGTTGTATCAAAATCATCTCCTTTCTTTTGCTGGTAAGATTGCATTTTTAATATTAATAGTCTAGTTTGTTTTCTCATAGCCAGGTTTGAAGTGTACACATGATGTGCCCTTTCAGTTAACTATTCCTGTTATGGAATATCAGTCCAGTTGTTTGTGCTTTCATGAAACTAATACAGTCTGTTCGTTCTAGCTTCTCGGGTACAGTAGAAAATCTCAGATTTGCTCTACATGTTTTGTCCTCTAATTTTGTTATTTTTTTAAACATTTCTTCTTGTGCGGTTTCATATTCGCCTTTTCTTCATTTCGACCTCTGAGTTTTGTAGTTTTATCATCTCATCTGAGTATCTGCTTAAAGCTTCTTCCACTTTTCCCAGCCTTTTATTGTTTGAGTTGGTATACTCCATCAGTGTTTCATTTATTTTAGTCAGGTCTGTATGCAATTGCTTTATAATTTCCTCAGGGTTACTGGAAGTCAAGTCTGGAGCTTGCACTTCTTTTTGGTGAACAGCCACAGTACCCCTCCCAGTCAGTTCTCCCTCATCACCCCTTGTAGCTGACCCTCCTTCAGGTCCTCTGTATTTCTTTTTTCCTGGCATCCAGGCAGTAAACTTACCAGTCAGTTATTGAAATTTAATCAGAAGTCCAGGTCCACTGGCCTTCTCTGCTAAATGTCTGTTTTTGCACTGAGAGAGCCAGAACCACGCCAGACCTCAATGTGCAGCCATCCTGGAAGATCTGCCCACAACTCCATTCTTGGTTGAATTTGAGTTAGAAATGCTCATCATGTTTTGGGGAGGTGGGAAGAGTCCCACAAAGACACAGGGAGAGCATGCAAACTCCATAGAAGCATTTGACAGAGGTCAGGATCAAACCTTGTGCATGGGAAGTGAAACCCTTAGCCATTATGCCAACTGATGGCAGGCAGGTTTTTAACATACTTCAGTAGGCATATATTTGGCTCTGGGAATCTTCCCCCTACTTTCCAAGGGATTCCAAATTGCCCAGTGAACCCAATCCCCTTGTTTCCTCACATTCAACTCGTATCTCTCTCCTCACCCACAAAGAATCACCTACTCATGCCCTGTCTAAACCATTGAACTCCCTTTTAATTGCTCATCTTAATATACATAGCATAAACAATAAAGTGACTCAACTCCAAGCTCTAACTGAAATCTACTCCTTTGATATTCTCTGCTTAACAGAAACTTGGTTAAAACCTGTAACCAAAGACAATGAAATCATCCCACCTAGATATAATATCCTGAGACTAGACCGAGTATCCAAGAAAGGTGGTGGGGTTGCTATCCTTTATAAATCTAGCTTACAATTAACCACTCACAACTGTAAACCACCTATAGACTCCAATGCAGAAATTCTTATCTCCAAACTTCATCTTAACAATTCCAAATCCATCTATATTATCTGTATATATCTACCACCTGGTAACAACACTGCCACCATGGAAAACATACTTTGCTGGCTTTCCCAATACCTGCCCCAAGAAACCATAATCCTAGGCGACACAAACATTGACTGGAGCTGCTACTGCAGCAGCCTCCCCACAAACCATATTAACCTATATGGGTATTCCCAAACCATTACCTCCCCCACCAGAATAAATAAATCTAACAAGAAATCAAGCTTATTAGACTGGATTCTCTCAAACCGTCATCCTCACATTTATGATTCAGGAATCCTCCCTGATGATTTAAGTGACCACCTTCTTACCTATATCATCAGACATAAAATCAACTCTCCCATTCCAATATCTGTCAAAAACATCAGATCTAAAAAGTACTTTAACCCTGAACTATTCCAAATGGAACTAAGAGCTTGCAACTGGTCTCCCTTACAAAACCTCCCTTTAGATGAAGCCGTTAGTTACTTTAACTCCAACTTCCTTGCCATTCTCAACCACCATGCTCCAACCAGATTAATTAGAATTAAAACCAAATTTGCTCCATGGCTTTCAAAAGAAACCAAACATAAAATAAATCTTAGAAACAAACTTTGGGCAAAATGGAGTAAGACTAAAAACCCTATAGACCAACTAACATTTAGACAGCTAAGAAATGAAACCAAGAAAGCTATAATATCTGATAAAAGAAACTACTACCTACAATCCCAACAAGCTAATCAAAACAACCCACAGAAATTTTGGGCTAGCATTAACCAACTACTCCAGCCAGGTCAATCCGCTACTACAAATCCTCAAAATACTGACCACAAAAATCTATTGAATACAGCTAATGCTTTCAATACCTTTTGTTACTAATGCTATACAAACACTAGCTAGTCAGCTATCACCGAATAACTTCACTCTACCTTCCTATAAATCAACCTTACCCCCTGCTTTTCATATTCAACCTGCCCCGACAACAAATATTCTAACCCTTCTACAGAAACTAAAACCATGCTCACCCTCAGCAGACCAACTACCTGCTGAATTCCTACAACAATCAGCCAAAGCTATTGCTTATCCTATTTCTATTCTGATCAATAGAACTATTACCGAAAGTCTCATCCCCAGTTTATGGAAAATCTCCCATATTATCCCCCTCCATAAAGGTGGACACTCCACTGAACTCTCCAACTACCGCCCCATTGCCCTTCTCTCTCCTTTGGCAAAGATCATGGAGAAATGCATTCACAGACAATTACTTGACTATCTAACCCAAAATAATTTACTTTCCAACTGTCAGCATGGATTCAGACCTTCACATAGCACTAGTACTGCCCTTCTTTCCTTCACAGATTATATCAACAAAAACCGCAATCTTAACGAGCTTTCTTCAGCACTATTTATTGACCTGTCTAAAGCTTTTGTTCATCCAGACAAATAAGAGTGGTTCAAGCAGTTCATCCTGAGTTTGTCCAACAAAGTCAGGTATCTGCAAGGGAATTTTTCATGATTTTGAAGTACATTACATAAATGACTCCCCCTGGCCAGTGGTACCTCAGGTCAGTCTGGGCTCCATATCTTTTCAGGTCTCTGTTCTGGGGATTGTAAGGAGGGAGATTTTCTGGAGGTTAGACCACATCTTTCATAATGTAGGTCTTCCATTCTTCCTTCCAACCCCTCTCCAGTCTGTCACTACAGATGCATCAGATTTGCAATTTGATATCTAGCATGGAGAGCAGTTTCCAAAAGGGTGAAAGTGTAATGTCTATGGACCCCTAACAACAGACAGAAACATGCAAATATCAAAGATGTTAGCAGTGATCAGCACTTTGAAAGCTTTAAATCATTAAATCATCTCTGGTTCCCTGGTCCCCTAGACCTCTGCAAGTTTACAGACATCACCACAGTGATGTGATGCATAAACAGGGGAATATCAGACTGTATATCTTTGTAGACTTGCTTTGCTAGCCTGCGAGATTGCAACTCTGCTCATTTTTACTCTGCAGGCTTCATATATTCCATAAGAGCAAAGTTTGATTGCAGACAAGCTAAGCAAGACCAAGAATGACCCTCAAAAATGAAAACCTCACCCTGTGGTCTTCCAAGAATTGATCCAACTGTGGGGGACACCTCAAGCAGATCACTTTGCCACCACTCAGAACAGTCCACTAAAGAATTTCTGCTGTGGAACTCCTTGCGTAAACACACCTGGAAGACGTATGGTTTCCCCTTCCCATGGAAAGGAATATTCCTGCATGATTTTCCACACTTTCCACTAATATCTAGAGTTGTTCTGAAGATAGCAACAGTTTGTTCACACAAGGTAGACTGGAGTGTATCAAACTCCCCCTAACTGCCTGTCTGATAGAATTTTGATACCTTTTAGATAACTTTTTTTCCTGAGGGTGTGCAGCAGGTACTAAAGAAGGTGAGAAACCTGCTGCTAACAAGTCATATATTGTGCAAGTGGAAAAGTTTGTCTAGTTTGTGTCACTCAAAGGACCAGGACACACTTCAGACCCAGCTGCCTCTGGTTCTTGAATGTTTGTGAGAATTACTGTCCAATGTCTGTAATAGTCTTCTTGTTAGCCATTTTTGCTTCTTTACCCTCGAGTCCCCTTGCTAGTAATGGTCATGTTAATTATTTTTTGAAAGGGATCTTCAGTACTTGTCTACATAGGGAAAAGGTGGCTCCTCCTTGCGATCTTAATTTTTTTGCTTGAGAAACTTACTTTGACCCCATTTGAACAGCTCAAGAAGCTAATGTGAGGGTCTTAACATGGAAGACCATTGTACTTCTTGCTCTGACATTTGCTATGATAGTATTTGAATTATAATAAATTAAGGTGAGTCAACCCTACCTCATTTTTCACAAGAGCAGGGTTTCTTTTTGAACATATCCTACATTCATGCCTAAAGTCATTTAATTTTTTTTTTTAAGCCAGACTATTAATCCCCTAGACTTGTTTGCTGAGCCAAAGAACAAGAGAGGGCGAGCATTTTTCACACTCTGGATATACACAGGCAGGTCATGTAGTGCCTAGACAAAGCCTGATATTTCAGAAAGGCCAACCAGCTTTATTTCTCGTGAAGGTAAGAAGAAAGGACTACCAATGACAAAATTGACTATTTCTAGAGGGTTGTCTCATGCTATTATTTTTGTTACACTCACCACACTAAGCCACTTCCAGGCAGAGTCACAGTCAGTTCCACAAGGACACTGGTTTCTTTTGTGGCTTTCTTAAAAGGGGTTGTCTCTCACATTGTTACCTCTTCAGTACCTCTGGTCATCTGTGTATACTTTTACTGAGCACTACAGGCTGGATTTCTTTTCCAGGTCTGGGACAGGCTTTGCCAGGACCATTCTCCAGAGGCTCCTGGAGTCTTAGTTTTTGTGTTTTTCCCTTTGTTTTATACTTCTGACTACACTATGGTAATCTGCCCAAATAGCTTAAGCTACTGATTAGTGATTTATTTATGTGTGTGTTGAACATAGTACAGTTGTGTAAGTAAAGTTAACAGTAGATATTCTGCAGTTGCCCTAGCCCCTCCATTCAGTCCCCTTGTCTTGTTGATGTTGTTTATAGTGTTGTCAGGGTGTGGTTGTTTTAACCTTTTTTTATATAGTTGTGGTTCATTTAGTTTCCTATCAGAAGTTTTCAGGGCCCCTACTTCTTCCTAGCCAGAAAATGCTTTGAAGCTTTTGCACTCCAGCTGCCTTTTATATGGAGCTCCTTTTTAGAGTGTCTACTGGTATGGTAAATTTATTCACACAACTGCACTTTCCCCTTCATTCTGACACTGATTCTTATTTGGAAGAACAGAGAATGGAGGGAGAAATGTCTTCTTCAGTGGTTTTATCTTAGGTTGAAGATTCTGATCCAGAGGAAAGTGTTACTTTAGATTTCCCTTCAGAAACTCTTATCTTTTTTTCAGAGACTTTAGCTTAATGAAGGAGATATTTCAGTAGGATCAGAATGAAATGTGCATTTCCCAGCAAAATTATTATGATTTTTTGCAGTTCGATATCCCATAGCCTACAACTGTGTCTCATATTTATCAGCTTTAGATAATGTTTTCTTAATAGCGTGTCATGCCTGACAGTCAACTTCTTGCCCTTGTTTACAGACTTGCTTGATGACCTGGGAGGTGGCAGCTCAGTTTATTTTGACTCTTCAGGCCACACACATTCTGTCAGAACAAAATATTGTAGTAGACAAGCTGAGCAGGACCAGGATAGATCCACACCAATGGAAACTGCACCCAGGGTTTTCCAGGAATTGATCCAACTGTGGGGGGCACCTCAGTAGATCTCTTTACCTCATTTCAAAACAGACAGTTAAAGAAATTCTGCTGCAGGATTTTTTGCAAACAGGCATGGACGATGGATACCTGCTTATTCCCAAGGGCAGGAATGTTTCTAGATGCTTTTCCACCGATTCCAAGTGTTTTTTCTGAAGATCCAGAAGGACTTTCCAAAGATAGTGGCGGTGATTCTTTTGGCCCAGGCAACAGTGGATCTTTCTTTTGGTGTTAGCTATTGGCAGTAAACACAGCCTTCCCCATAAACTTTATTTACCTACACAAAACAGTGGTTGATTGATACACCCTAACCTGAAAACACTTCATTTGACTACTATGAATGCTAGAGTTTGGATACCTTTAGGCACCCTTTTTCCTGAGGATATGCAGCAGGTACTAAAGAAGGCTAAAAAAACACTTCTAGAAAATCTTGTATTTGTAAGTGGGTGAGATTGCCTAGTTGGTTCCTTGCTAAGAACCAGGGCCTTATCATTTTTATTTATTTAATTTATTTATTTAACATTTGTTAAACAGGAAAGTCCGACTTGGAACGAAGCCAGTTTTCAGCGGAGGCCCGGGGAGAAATGCTCCAGATGTATGTCTTTGTAATGTGGGAGGAAACCGGAGCACCTAGAGGAAATCCACAAGAACGCAGGGAGGACATGCAGACTCCACACAGAGGGCACCCCAGCCGAGAATTGAACTGGAGAACATCTTGCTGTGAGGAGACAAAGCTACTGCTGCACCACTGCACCGTCCAATAAATAATAAAAAAAAAATCCGTCCAATAAATAATTCCCATATGCCTCTGGTTCTAGATTATTTCTGAGTATGATTATGTGGCCTTTCTTACTCATCTGTCAAGATTTTTCTTTCAGCCGTTATTTTTTTTTGTCTTCTTTTAGACCCTCTTTTTAAACTGTAATCAAGTCAAGCAGTTTTTGAAAGGAATTTTGCATAGGTCCACCTAGAAAAGACGTGGCTCCTCCTTGGGATCTTTATGCCTGAAAAACTAACACTTCTTCCATTTGAACCAGCTAATCAGGATGATTTGATCTTCAATTAGAAAACTATGTTGCTCATTCCCCTGACTTCTGCAAGAAAAGTATCATAAGATGTTCAACTCAGACACTGCCTTACTAGCATATGGGTAGTAATGCCCTACTTCCCTCCCTCTGGCAGTCTGTTAAAGTTCCAGGCTTCTCCTCTCCTACATGTCACTGATGAAAGATGGGGTCCTGAACACGATTTCTTTAAAAACTGCATCTATAAAATTTCACAAAGGATTTCATTTAGATGCTTTTGTTGTCACTGTTTGTTTCAAAGGTGGATTAGTGTTGATCTTATTTATCTTGGATATGCCAAATATCCCAATCACAGGATTTTCCACCAAAACATATTCATGCATAATGTTAAAGACAGCCTTCTAATTTTTTTTTCATTAACTGTCTTATCTGTTATATTTTTTTATAAGTGTCTTTCTTATCAACTTTTTTATAAAACTTTTTTTTATCATTTAGTACTATAATGACGCTGTCACCCCCTTTATCCACCTTCGTGACTCTAATTGTTTTTTTGTCACAGAACATATTTTCCAGTCCATAACTTTCATCTTTGGTTACATTGTAAAACATGTCCTTGAGAAAACAGGCTGAGATCATAAAGATCTAATTTCTGTCTTACTTCATTTTTCATATGACTGAATAATGGGATGTGGAGGAGGATTATACAAACTAGGTTTAACAAAAGTCTTGTGTTTGGTCTCAGGCAATTTGTTTTTAAAAATATTTAAAATTTAATTTTCTTGTGTACATTTTAAGTCATTAATAGTTAAAAAAAAAAATTCACCATGTTACTAGGTACAAAAGTAAACACTTTTTTGTAGAACCCGAGTCTTGTATACGTTGAGTCTTGTATACATTGAGTCTTTCTAGAAAAATTGCAAATCTTAAAAGGCATGAGACATCATTACTTGCTAGAAAGATGTTGAAGATTGTTTTACTGGTGGTCTGTACTTTTTTCCTGTAATTCATATTGCTGTGAACTACTACTGCCTACGTGGAACCTTCCACCACTTCGAGTAGAGGAAACCAGGAGATCACAGAGATTTGCCAAGCAACAGTGGACGTTTCAACAGCAGAGATGAGAACAGCAGGTTCAGGGGAATCTTTTCATCTGAAAACAAATCAGGGTTTCAGAACAGTACCAAAAACATATGCAGTAGTAGTGATTCAACTACCAATTTCAGAATCAGTATTCCACATGGCTAGAAATAGTTCAGGGCAATTTGAGTTACAGGAAAAAAGAAGTACACACCAGCATTCCACACCCAGTTCATGACGTATGATGGTGAATAAAGGTTGTAGATCTAAAGTCACCAAATAAGCATGTTCTGTGACATTTACCTGTGATTGATCTTTAAAATGAAATGAATCCCTGATGAAAGATGGGGTGCTGCTCTGACTTCTGCAAGAAGAGTATCTTGAGTTAAAAGCTCTTATGGTGAGTCAGTCCTACCTCATTCTCCACAGGGAAAGTGTTTCTTTGAGAATAAATTATTTTTTTAATACCTTTATTAAATTATCACTTAAGACACAGACAAACATACAATCTAGAATATTATATTTCCATTTACATTCACTGTACATCACACATTTTTTTCTTTAGTACCATCATCAGTCTAAGATTGCATAAATTGCTGAATTCCCGGCTTCCCTTAAACCTCACTCGTCCTGCTCCTGAATATTGTTCTACATGCATTGTTCCCACAATTTCCATGTCATTTGCTCATTCTCCTTTCTAAAGAACCCCTTCCAGTTCTTTTATCTCTTTTATAATATTCACTACTTCAAATACAGTTGGTTTAGACTTTGATTTCCATTTTCTAATAATTGCTTTTTTGACAGCCGACAGAATTAAAATAATAAGGCCTTAATATGTATATGCAATTCAAATCACATGTTCCAGCTCAAAAAATAATTTTGTTAGCAACAGCCATTTACTCTCGCAATATTTCTGGCAGAGTACTCTGAGGGGACGTTTTTAAATCTTCTAACTCAGTACACTCCCAAAACGTATGTTCTGAGTTACCGCTTTCTTTCCCATGACATCTCCAAAATTTGATATCTACCTTAGGAAGGAAACATCTTTGAAGTCTGCTAAGGGCAGACTTTGTTGCACACTTGTAAGCCATACATATGTCTTCCCATTGTTCTATTGTAAATTCTTTCCAGTGTCTGTTCCTAATCTGTTCAACTCTTCTGATTGATTCTTATAGTTATCATGCAAAATTTTATGTGCCCTAATAATTATTCCTTTGTAAAAGCATCTTCTGTTCTCGATTCATCTTAAAAAGTCCATTAGAACAGGTCTTTCACACAAGATCCTCTTGTCCCTTTCTCTTTGCCTGTACTCTGTCAGTCCTTGATAGGAATGACAGTATTTAGCCTGCAGTCCAAATGTCTTTTTGGCCTCACCCCACTCTATTTATTAGCTTTTCCTTTCTAGTTATTTTCCTCCCAATACCATGGTTCCTTTGCCAGATTTCTCCAGTAAATTCCAGGCCTCTATTGTCTAATTTCTGTACCCCTACTTGCAGTTATGCCTATTGGCAAAATCTCCTTTCTTCTTTTTCATATTGGCTTAGTTCTTAGAATGCTTTCTGCTACTTTATGAATGTGATACTCTGTATGGATGTTTTTCTCCTTAAAGATCTGGATTCAAAATCCCATTAGCTTTTATTTATTGAACTTCCTTCCTGCTTCATCACTATCCCTTTCCATTTTGAATTATAACCTCCTGATTGTTATGTATAGGAGCCTTAACTGTGTAGCTCTAAAATGTCTTTTTTTAAATCAGGTGGTCCAAAAATTGGAAACAAAGGTGCCTTCTTTGCCTATTTTATGTAATTTTCTCCTTCCTTTTTCTAAAGATCCCTCTTCAGTATTTTTATCTCTTATATAATATTCAGTACTTCAAATACAGTTGGTTTATATTTTGATTTCCATTTTATAGTAATTGCCTTTCTTTGCAGTCAACATAATTAAACTTAAACCGACTTTCTGCAAATAGCAACAGAAGGAATAGCATATCCAGTAGTGATGGTCATTGACAGGTCAATATCTGAGGGCATAGTACCTGTTTTCTGGAAAACCTCCCACGTTATACCTCTACACAAGGAGGTAATTCCACCAAACTTACTAATTATTGGCCAGTTGCCATCCTATTACCCTTATCTAAAATCCTAGAGAGACTCGTCCATACCAAACTAATGGACTACCTTCACGCACACAAACTACTATCAAATAAATACACAACACAGTTTTCTCCCCTATCACAGTACCACCACAGCCCCTAATGTCCATTACTAATATAATGAACCACTACAGAGATCAAGGACAGTTCTTCTATGCCAGATTTTTAAACTTGTTCAAAGCCTTTGATATGGTAAATCACAATAAACTCATCAAAGTGCTTTCCTCCCTAAACCTTAGTAACTCCTGTATCACCTGGTTCCAAAGCTACCTGTCAGGATGACAGGCTATACAGTGGCAACACCACCTCTCCACTCTTCTCCCATTTGCCTTAGGGGTCCCACAAGGCGTCCATCCTTGGACTCCTACTTTTCTCCCTATTCACCAATCAACTCCACACCTTCACTCTTCATGCCTCAGTGATACAATATGCAGGCAACTCTACTCTAATATAAACAGCTCCCTCCCTACAGGACCTCCACACCATAACCCAGGATATCTTTCTATCTGTAGAAACATGACTCATCAATTCCAAACTCATTCTAAACCCCAGTAAAACTAAAATCCTTCTCTTCTACCCCACAAGATCTCCCACTTCTCACCTAACTTTCAACATAGAGTCCAGAAACAAAACTGTTATCACCCCAGTAACACATGCTAAACTGCTAGGTGTCGAAATTGACAAAAATCTGAAATTTGACATTCATATTGCTCAAACTATTAAGAAAGTACACAAGAAACTAGGTCTGCTTTATAGAAGCAAACAATTTTTAACTAAAACCGCAAAAGCCACCATCGTCCGTACACACACCGCCTGTCAACTCTCCTATATGCCTCCCCCATACTAACCAACCTCCGTAAAACTGATTTAACCAAGCTGGAATCCTGTTGCAATAAAATTGCCAAGTTTGCAACTGATGCCACACACGGGTCACATCACTGTACAGCTCTTAAACAACTAAAATGGTTAGAACTTCCTCATCTGCTACACTATAAACAATTGACCTTGGCCTACAAAATCCTTCATCAACAAGATGAAATCCCTGCTCTACAAAATCTTATACAACCATACACAACTTAGCCCTTCATTCCAGTAACACCTTCTAAAAACCACCAAAGCTAACAACTCAGCTGGGGAATTTCTCTTCTCAAATGTCATTCCTAAAATATGGAATAAACTGGCAACCCCTATTACCTCTAACAGCTCCAGAGTACAATTTAAAAAGCTCCTAACTACTCACTTAGTAGACACCTGGCTCTGTTCTTACAACTCTCCTGGATAACTCTAACCTCAGTATATTTAACGACATCTTGCTTATTGGGTGCTATTCATTATTCCAGTCTTCACACTCATTTCTATAGTAACTTGCTTTTCCTCACTATTTAAATGTATGTACTCATGTAACATGTTATGCTATTGTAACCTCAGAATGTATTGTTAACACTGTACTACTGTTGATTGTGAATATTACTAGAATACTGTTGTTGATTGTGAATATTACTATAATTTCTTTGTATTTTTGTTAACTTTTACAAAGTGTGTATTTTCATATTGCTGGAGCTTTTCTCCCCGGGCCTCCACTGAAACTGGACCTATGTCCAGTCAGACATTCCTGATACAAGCAAGTAAAATCTGAGGGTAATGCTACTCCGTGCTAGAAGTCTAAACCTCAAAATGCACTCACTCGAGGCACTCCTTAAAATGGAGAACATTGACATCTGTGCAGTGACAGAGACCTGGTTCAAAACTCCAGAGAGCACCCCTGCATTACCAGGCTATAATTCATACCACGCC
Source organism: Protopterus annectens (assembly GCF_019279795.1). NCBI lineage: Eukaryota > Metazoa > Chordata > Ceratodontiformes > Protopteridae > Protopterus > Protopterus annectens. The sequence goes on from NC_056730.1 coordinate 426,079,913, forward strand.
ATCAAACCCGGACCGAAACACTAAAGGTGGAGGCGTGTCCATATTCATTAAGGATATCCACACCTCCAAGCTAGTTGCTCAGCATAATGCATCCGAGATTATCCAAGTTCAACTAACTCTGGGCAAAACCGCAATCCAGATTGTAGCTTGCTACAAGACCCCCCCACCATGCCCCAGGATTCCCACTCCTCTTTTCTTGATACACTGGAAAATATTAAGGTACAACACAACATTCTAATAATGGGTGATTTCAACTACCCTACCATTAACTGGGAAAACTACTCATGTACCAACTCTTTTACTCAACGTTTTCTATAAATCATCAATTCCAACGCTTTCGATCAACTTATCCACACCCCCACCAGAGGCAGCAATATCCTAGACCTGGTCATCACCAACATGGGTGACTGGTGTTCCACACCAGAGGTCAGCTCCTCATTGGTCAGATCCGACCACAAGCTAATCACCCTAGACATCCACATCCCGCTCCCACCCCCCATTAGGAAAACAACCATAAAAAATTTCTCCAAAGCCAACTTCACGCTTCTTAAGACAGAAGTGGCAAACTTCATGACACCCATGTAGATGGACAATAGAGGTACGACTGCTGAATCCTACACAAATGCACTTTATAAGCACTTACACGAGTGCATGGATCGTGCTATCCCTAACAGAACCAAGATGCTATCCTCCAAAAAAAGGAAGCCAATCTGGTGGTCTGCCATAAACAAACTCTACAACAGAAGAAAGAAACTGTTGCAAAAAAAGAGTAAAATCCCACGATTGGAGGAACTCCCTGGTCAGCCTCAGTAAGAAGCTGAGATCCCTCATAAAATCCTCCAAAGCTAGTTATGAAAACAAAATTGCCACTGATTCTAAAGACAACCACAAAACATTCTATAGCTATTTCAAAAATCTCAATGGCAGCAAGATCTGCTCTGAGTTACAACACAATGACACTAAATATACAGAACCAACTGATATTGCCAACATCCTGGCAGATAGGTTCAGTGCTAACTTTACCCCCCTCTCACCCCCTAAAGGGCCCGTCTTTATACCGGAAGAATGCAAAGTTCCTGTAATCACAGCTGCACAGGTAAAAACTTCACTCTCCAAAGCCAAGAACACAGCATCCATGGGACCTGACAACATCCCAGGCTGCCTTCTACATGAACTGGCACCCCACCTAAGTACCATGTTCAATCATAGCCTCACCTCAGGCTTTGTGCCCATTGAGTGGCGCACGGCGACAGTTATCCCACTCCACAAAGGGGGGGGGCCACAACAGACCCCCGGGAACTACCGCCCCATTAGCCTGACGAGCCTCGTCTGCAAGGCCATGGAACGTATCATCATGGAACTCATAAACAAAGACATTGGAGATCTCCAAACCCTGGACCCCACACAGTTTGGGTTTGTAAAAGGCAGATCATGTCTCCTAAACCTGATAGACTTCTTTGAAGTAGTCACCAAAGCCATAGATGAGGGTAAGGTGGTTCACACAGCCTATCTAGATCTCGCCAAGGCGTTCAACACCATTCCCCACTCTGGAATTATAGATAAACTCACTAAACTAGGTATAAATCCCTATGTCACAAGATGGGTTGCCAACTGACTTACTGAAAGAACCCACACTGTGAAAGTAGCAGACTCCAAATCAGACTTCAGACCAGTGACAAGTGGAGTACCACAGGGTTCAGTCCTGGGTCCTCTCCTGTTTGGTATCTACTTCTCTGAAGTACAGGCTAACACAGAAGGTCTTTGGCTAACTAAATTCGCAGATGACTGCAAACTAGGAGCCATAATTGAAACGCCTAACGATGTGGACATCCTACAAAAGGGCCTCACTGAGACAGATGCCTGGTGTCAAAGACATGGTCTCAAGCTCAGTGCCAAAAAGTGCATTGTCATCCCCTTTGGTAAAAATTCTGTACCCATGAACTACCACATAGGCGGTAGTCTACTTAACACCGAAAGTGTGATAAGAGACCTTGGGACACAGGTGAACAGTAGTCTCTCCTTTGATAATCACATCGCCAAAGTGGTCAGGAAATCCTTCTATGTGGCACACCTCATCACAAAAGGTTTTTCATCAAGAAAAAAAGAGGTCATTGTTCCCCTCTACTCATCACTCATTAGACCCATTATAGAGTACAACGCCCCTTTTGGTATGTACCTCACAAGACATCTACAACAACTGGAAAGGCCGCAAAAATACCTCACAAAGAGGATTACTGGCCTCAAACAGATGCCTTACGCAGACCGTCTCAAAAAACTCCAGCTTTACTCCGTCGCATATCGCCTACTCAGAGGCGATCTCTGCCTAACATACAAAGCTATGTCAAACCCAGAGCTGTTGGACATGCTCCACTAAAAGAAATCCCAATCCCTCCGAGCTACACGCTCTAGGGACCTAAACCTTGTCACCACAATAAACAGAACATGCTGGAGGGATAGATTCCTGTCCCAGAGACTTCCCATACTCTTTAACAGACTACCTATCTATGTCAAACAGAGCTCCTCATTAGCACTCTTCAAGAAAAATCTTGATGATTGGATGGGTAATAGGAAATTCACCCCGGGGATCACTTTTGTGGTTCTGCTTGACAGGGGCACAGGAAAATAATTTTCTTGGGTGGCGAAAGCCAGGGTACATTTTTGGCTAGGCTTGTATAGGCCCTAGGGCCAATAGCCTAGTACCTACCTATGAACCTATAAACAAATGTTGAATAAATAAAAAAGTAATTAATAAGGCCATACTATGTATAGGCAATTCAGATCATATGTCCCAGCTCAAAAAATTATTTCCTTAGTTACAGCCATTTGCTGTTTATATTTAACCAATCTATTAATCTCCCTGTACACTTTGCAGAACCTAAAAATGAGAGAGAAAGAATCCTACATACTCTGGGTGTCTATTGGCAGCTCAGGTATTAACTTGGACAGAACAGAATCCTTCAGGGAAGCTGATTGGCTATTTTGTGCATCATGATGGTAAGAAGAAAGGACAGCCGGTATCAAAGCTGTGTTCTGGTCAAGATCTCTTGGACTTCTGCTTAATGAAGAAATAAAGTACAGTTGTGTAAGTAAACTTACCTTCCTGAACAGTAGGTTTTCTAATAGATCCTTGTTGCAGTAGCAGTCCTCTCTCTCTCATTCCATCCCCATCCATATTGATGTATTGAGGGTCTGGATATTTATACCCTTGTGTATATAGTTGCATACGTTTTACTACTACATTTTCCTTTCCTAACATCTTTTCTTTCAGGGCTGTGGCCGTCCTATGTAAGTCAGGAAAGCTCTGAGTCTATTGGCACTCAAAATGCCTTTTTATATGGCTCTACAATAGTCCTATCTTGGACAGGATATAACCCATATAGCTTGGGCTACTGCAACAGTGACCTACTTGAACATCTACTGTTTTGGCAAGTTTACTTACACTATTCTACTTTTTCTTCACTGAACAGAAGTCTGAGACCTTAACCACCTTTCTACTTTGCTGCATGATTAGTCTAAAGCTTTGGTCATGGTGGGCAAAAGTGTCTTCTTATCTGCCACTTTGTGCATTAGGTCTCTTGACTGCCTAATGTATTCCAACTCTAGTCTCGCTTTGCAAACCTGTTAATGAAGAATTTGTCAACTCTGCCTGACTCTGGAGATGAGCAGTGTTTTGGGGGAAAAGAAATTATAGCCTTATAAGTGGACCTTCATTCTAATGTTACAACTTTAACTTTGCTAATGCTTAAGCCATGGCAGCAGAGGCTTGGGTGTATCCTGTGCAAGATTGCATAGCTTAGCCTCTCCTCTTTTAAAGTTGATTTAAGGAAGGTATTTTTGGTTACTGTTGTCTGCATTTGTGTTACTTTTAAGTAGACATCTAAAGACCTTTTTTAAGACTTTCAAAAGAGGACATGGTCCTTGACCACTGTAGGGTAGTCACTGTGATGCCTCCCATGGATTTCCTCTTCCAGGCTGTACCCACTGTCAGTGGGAGGAAATTCCTTATTGGGTGAGGAAGACTGCCCAAACTTCAGGCAGTGTTGTTTACCCTAATTCATCCAGAGTGTTTCCAGTTTCCAGGAGGATAATTCTTGCATACGTAGTATTGACTATCCTGTGCAATCAGCCATTGGAAGATGGTTTTCTTGAGTTTGCCCCAGCTTAAAAATCCATTGCCATGAACTGATGGCATCTACATTTGGTATCATATGACTGCATCTTAGAGTGTTTAGATCCTCCTCCGTAAAGAGTTCAGGTGAGGAAACATGGTCTCCACAGAGGTACTGAATCAATCTCATACTGTACCAATAAATGGACTGCAGAGACTATTTCTCCTTTGGAAAGATGTGAAAGGTTCTTTTACTCTCTCCTTCCTTGCTCCAAATGTGACTGGAGGTTTTCATTCCATCACTGGCTACATTACAAAAATGTAAGCTATTTAAATGTTCGTGTCATAACCAGATCACTAGTTTAAACATTCTCCAGTGTACCCCTTCCTGTTTGGGAAAGAGCATGACATTGGATGCCACAACAAACGGCAGGGTATTTTGTCCTGAATACCCATAGACATTAGAGGAAGAAACTGTGAAGGGTCTGTCTATTATCTGACTAAGATGTTTTACTTTACAGCACCCACCATAGGCATCAGTAGGTGGTCCTTAGCATGGTCCATGACTAGTGACAGAGCACCATGTGATGGCAGATGATATAGAAGTCAGACATTATTCATAACCACACGGACATTTAAGTCCATTTTCCCCATATTAAAAGCTTCTACTCATCAAGAATGAAGTTGAGGTTGTGCCATCATCCCCTTCAGATGAGGAGCCCATGAGAGGCACACATCAGACAGCCATTTTGAGTGGGGGTGTATTTAGATGTTAGTACTGCTCTGCATTAGTAGAACTGCACTTATAAATACTATTTTGTGGCCAGGCTTCCCCCATGAAGCAATCCCTCAAGTCTCTCGGGTAGTGATTGGTGGTTTGCACTCAATACTCAAGGAGTCTTCTTTCTAAGCCACCATTTCCTCTTTTCCGAGAGTTCAGCAGGGCAAGGAAAGTTCACTATGCTCATCTTCAGGAGTCACGGGTCAGACTTGTGATATGACAGACTTTTATTTGGTGTGTAGTTGAACCTGGCCTCATTGGTATGTAAGTGTACACTTGGGAAACATGGTTGATGCCATTGTTAGGCTTTATGTGTGCGTCTTCTAGCCATTTGCCTCGTAACAAGTGTGAATGCAAGCATCAGTGCTACTTCACCTATGTGGTGCTCACCCATTACATACTTGTGTCTAACCTTGGACCCACCCACCGTGATGCTGGATTCAGGAATTGCTCTTCTGCATTTGCATCATATATTTTTTTATTTTATTTATTTATTTGCCTTTGCTTAGTGGGAAAGTCTGACTGGGTATAAGAGCCCCTTTTCAGCAGAGGCCTGAGGAGAAAAGCTGCACATAAATAGTATACAAAAAAATATATATTTTTTTAATGTCAGAGGTTGTGATTAAATTCCAGAAAAAGTGTGCCTTATTTATTTTATTTAATTTATTTGATGTTTATATGGTTTAAAGGATTTTGGGTGGCCGCGGTGGTGCAGAGATTAGCAAGAGGTTCTGTGGTTTGATCCTCGGCTGGGGTGCCTTCTGTGCGGAGTCTGCATGCCCTCCCTGTTGTCACATGGGTTTCCTCTGGGTGCTCTTGTTTCCTCCCACATCCCAAAGACATGCTGTAGGTGGATTGGACACTCTAAATTGGCCCTAGGTGTGTGTGTGTGTGTGTGCGCATATGCGTGCCTTCTGTGGAAGGTTGGGCGCCGGGCTGGCAACTCAACACCGTAAAACTCCACTGCCAATCATGAGAGGACAGGTGATCCACTGTGGCAACCCCTAACCAGGAAAAGCCAAAAGAAGAAGATGATTTAAAGGATTTTATGCTTGTAATTAAGGACAGTGAAATCTTTCCTTACAGCCCCCCCCCCCCAACACACACACACACACACACTTTAAGATAACCATATAACCTCTTCTGTAGCATAATCTTCAGGCTGATGAAGTCCTCTATGCACTATGCTCTAGCTCTGTTACTCCTTGCATTCTTACAGAAACTTGATGCGATGCTGAGTAAGGGGGAGGAAGCTTGATCTTTCCGCAGTCTGTACTGAAGGTTTTTTTGCAGCACTTGACCATCCAAATATTGCTTTTTTAGTGACCAAGAAGGTGGATCTGCAAGTCCTGTAATGTATTGAGTGGGCTGAGGATTTTTCTAAGCATCCTAGAGATTACTCTTGCTTGTTCTGTTTAGTCCAGCACAATTCTCAGAGACCACAGCAGCTTTTACTGTCTTACCCACCTGATAAGGAGTCTTGTGCCATGGATTATGTGGACAAGAAGGGTGGTGGTTTGTGTTTTATTAGGACTTGTGTCCAAGTACACTTTTTGGAAAATTGCATATGGTTCTAGGATTTGTAATGTCTGAGTACTGACAGATTTTGTGAGATTCAGCATTTTAGGCCAGACTTCTCATTCACTAAAACTTGTATTTCATAATTTACTACTTATATGACTTTTAATTACTTTATTCACTGATATTGTCAGATTGTTTTATACATAATTTCATAGGTTTATACTAAGCTAACGACCACCACAGTCTTTACAAGCCTAGCTGTGCAACCCATCCCAGTTTTGTCCCAGAGTTCCTTGGATGCCTCTATGGTGGGGTATGCTAGTAAAGGTAGCTAAGGGTTGTGTGTGTGTGGGGGGGCATTTTAGTCGGGGATTAATTTACTTAGTGTCAACCTCTGTTCATCAGTCATGGGGGCCAGACTGGTGGTAAATTTGCGATTTCCCATCCAGTTTGTTATTTTTCAGATTTGTTTCATTTTGTTTATATGCGATTCATTAGAATATTAACAAAGACACAGTGATAAGTGAAATCAAATGCAACATTCTGCAGTTAGCACAGAGGATTACAGCTCTGAACTGTTAATGAGTTGCTTCCTGTAACCAAGGGTATGGGGTTTGATTCCGTCCACCTTCATTTGCCTCTGAGAATGTCATTTAACCAGACTGTACTCCTGGGTTGCCCCTGAAAGGGACACCTGTGTCCACTGGGTTTACCCAGTTAATGTGTATAAAATAAAAATGGGTATAATTGCTAGAATTTCAGCTCACCAAAATGAAGTTTAATTTTTATTAACCATAAATCAGTCTTCCTGCATATATTCCTCAGCTGTTTGTGTCACCTGTCAAGATTCCAATTCTTATTGATAAATACAGCTCTGAAAATGCATTTGGCCACCCCTTAATATGGAGTCAAGATAGAGTTGGTTAAGACCCTAAATATACCTTCTGCAAAAGGCTATTCCTTGCTCTGGTCTATTTTTGACTGCAGCAATTGTTGACTATGGCAGTGGGCACTGGCACTTTCCTGCAAATGAAGGTGTGGCCCAAGCTGTCCCTCTCAAGGAAGAGATTAGTTAGGTCATCGTGTAAAACACTTTCAGGTGGAGGTTTTCTTTGAACTGGACTCCAAGGATCTGGTTAAGCACATTTGGAAAGAGACTTTCATGTTCCCCTTCAACACTTGTTTTCTTCTCCCCAGTGAAGAAGCCACCCCAAAGTGAGTAAAGATGGGCCTTCCCTGCCAAGTGTGAAGCAGATTTCCCTCCCCCGACACATTTATTAATTCCTTCCAAAATGTTTGTCAGCAGATCTCAAAAATGTTGTTGATTGTTTCACAAAATATTGATAAAAAAACATTGAAGCAAAAAAAAACTGCTCAATCTCCACGCGGAGACCATTTTCCTTACTCCTTTACAATTGCCATTTTATGAGCCATTGTTTTTTGATTGATATTCTTTAACAACCAAAGACATTTGATCAACGCAACCATCTAAAACACATTAACATGTAATGAGAATAGTAAAAAAAAAAAAAAAGTTGGAAGCAGAGAGCCACAGTAATAATCAAAATGGAGAATGTGGAAGATAAACCAGTAAACTTAAATGTGAGCTCAGCCTCTCATATAAGTGTAAAATGTGTAATAAGCTCCCACTTCATTATCCTTATTAAGGTCATAAATTCCTAGCTCCTTACACTAGAAGGTTTGCATTGCTTTCCGTCAGCCCTTTCTTCCAGTACAGCAACCACTCCCAGGACAGAGACTAAGTTGTTACAGACTTCACCTAGCTTACCACATTTCCAGAACCCCCCTCCCCCCCACACACACACATTTTTCTGTTGTCTTTTTTTTGGTCTTATGGAGATCCCCAAGCAGTTCTAAATGTTTTGTGCTACTCCATATACTTGAGTAATTTGCCAGTTCTTGAGGAGAACATTGCTTCCACTTTTTATTGACCAATATGGACGTTTTTATAGTCCCTAAATAAATATATATACATTATTGGAATTTCAAATCCGCTTCAGTCGACCATTTAAAATGTCTACCCAAAATGCTGAATTTGAAATTCTGAAAAGTAAACCAAAGTGAAAATGAATACATCAACCACCGTGGTTTGATGTATTCGACATAGCAGGAGGTGACGTCACTCACCTCCTGCTGTGCACATTAACGTACCGTTGGACTCTACAGTCAATGGTACGTTAATTCTACTATCCCCTACACATGAAAAATACCAACTCTGAGATCTCATTACAGTGAAGAAATGGGATAATTCCCTGTTCCTCACTGAATTGCGACCTCCCTGTAGAATGTCAAACCCAAATTATCAACCTGCACTACCCATTTGCTGTAGTGTAGTCTATCGATTTTTGTTGACATTTTGCCGACTTGGAAACTTCAAATTGACCACATGCCAGTCGACCGATGCCATTTCCAAGTTTTGATAGTAAACCTATATATATATATATATATATATATATATATATATATATATATGAAAGAGAGAAAGAGAGATGAATATATATTAGCTATAAATATTTAAAAACTTTTTCATAGGTGTGTACTAGGCTAAGGACCCTGGAGCCTTTGCAAGCCTAGCCCATAGGATTACCCTGGCATCGTGCCACCTGGCCTTAGTTCCCAGTGCCTGTGTCGAGTAAAGCCACTGGAGTGATCCCTGGGGTGAATTTTCTATTTCCCATCCACTCATCAAGATTTCTCTTGAAGAGGGCCAGTGAGGTGCTCTGCTTGACATGTATGGAAAGTCTTTTCCATAGCATGGGCAGTCTCTGGTTTATGAACCTGTCCCTTCAGTGTTCTGTTAATTGTGGTAATGAGATTGAGGTCTGTGGAGCGTGTGGTGCGGAGGGATTGGGATTTATTTAGATGTAGCATTTCTAACAGAGCTGAGTCAGACATGGCTTTGTAATTCAAGCAGAGATCGCCTCTAAGTAGGCGATATGAGACAGAAAATAGTTGGAGTTTTTTTAGTCTGTCCATATAGGACAAATGGTTAAGGCCTAGGATCCTCTCTGTTGGGTACTTTTGCGGCCTCTCCAGTTGTTGCAGGTGTTTAGTGAGGTACATGCCAAATGGGACATTGTAGTCAATGATTGGCCTAATGAGGGAAGAGTAGAGGGAGACAATGACCTCTTTCTTCCTGGATACAAAACCCTTAGTAATGAGATGTGTCACATAGAAGGACTTTCTGACCACAGTGGCAATGTGGTGGTCAAAAGAGCGGTTGCTGTCAACCTGTGTTCCCAGATCTCTTATAACGCCTTCTGTGTTCACTGGACTACCATCGATATGGTAATTCATGGAAACTGGGTTTTTTCCCAAAGGGGATGATGACACATTTTTTGGCATTGAGCTAAAGGCCATGGTTCTGACACCAGTCGTTGGTCTCAGTGAGGCCTTTCTTTAAGATGTCAACATCACTTGGGGCATTAATAATAGCTCCCAACTTGCAATCGTCTGCGAACTTTGTCAGCCAGAGTCCCTTCGTGTTGGCCTGGACTTCAGAGAAGTAGATACCAAACAGGAGAGGATCCAGGACCAAACCCTGTGGGACTCCACTCATGACTGGTTGGCAGTCTGACTTGGAGTCAGCTACTTTCACACTGTGATTCCACCTGTGAGCCAGTTTGCAACCCACCTAGTGATGTAGGGGTTGATACCTAGCTTAATGAGTTTTTCTATGATTCCTGAGTGGGGAGTGGTGTCAAAGGCCTTGGCCAGATCAAGGTAGGCTGTATGAACCACCTTGGCTTCATCCATAGCTCTGGTGACTGACTCAAAGAAGTTGACCAAGTTGAGCAGGCATGATCTACCCTTCACAAAACTGAACTGTGTGGGATCCAGAGTTTGGAGATTCCCTATATCCTGGTTTATTAGGTTCATGATGATGCATTCCTTAGCTTTGCATATCAGACTTGTCAGGCTAATGGGGCTATAGTTCCCAGGGTCTGTAGTCGCTCCTCATTTGTGGAGAGGGATGACTGTAGCAGTGTGCCATTCGGTAGAGACAAAGCCTGAAGTGAGGCTGTGATTGAACAGGACACACAGGTGAAGTGCCAGTTCAATCTGTAGTTCATGTAGATCACAGCTAGAGATATTATCAGGTCCCATAGAAGCTGTATTCTTGGCCTTGGACAGTGCTGTTTTAACCTGTGCATCAGCAATACTGGGTGCCTGGCAATTTACTGGTATTGTGACTGGTCCCTTGGGGGGGGGGGGGGGGTAAAGTTGGCACTAAATCTGTCAGCCAGTATATTGGCAATATCTGTATAGGAGGTACCATTGTGCAGTAGCTCAAAGCAAATCTGGGTATTGCCATGGAGATTCTTTATATAACTGTAGAAGGCCTTGTGGTTGTCTTTACTATCTGCTGCAATTCTGTTTTTATTGCTAGCTTTAGGGGATTTGATGAGAGATCTCAACTTTTTGTTGAGGCTGATAGGAAGTTTTTCTAGTTTTGAGACTTCACCAATCAGTTTCCTCCTCCTGTTGTAGAGTTTGTTTATGGCAGGGGGACCACCAGATTGGCTTCCTTTTTTTGGAGGAGAGTGTCTTGGTTCTGTTGGGTATGCCGAGATCCATGCATTTGTGTGTGTGTTTGTACAAAGCATTGGTGTATGATTCGGCAGTCATGCAACTGATCTCCATTTGCATAGGTGCCATGAAGTTAGCCACCTTTGTTTTTAGGAGCCCAAAGTTAGTTTTGGAGAATTTTTTCATGGTGTTTACCTTTGCGGGAAGAGGTGGGGAGGGATGAGGATTTCCAAGGTGATTAGTTTGTGGTCGGATCTAACCAGGGAGGAGTTGACTATTGATGTAGAGCAACGATCACCCATGTTGGTAATGACCAGGTCAAAGATGTTGCTACCACTAGTGGAGGTAAGAACAAGCTGGTCCAGGGCATTGGAATTAATGAATTCCAGGAAACGTTGGGCAAGTGTATTGGTACATTAGTAGTTTTCCCAGTTAATGGAGGGGTAGTTGAAGTCCACCCTTTTGAGAGTGTTAAGTTGGACCTTAATATTCTCCAGGGTGCTTAGGAACGTGGAGAGCGAGTCTTGGAACATGGTTGGGGACCTATAGCAGGCTACGACCTGAATCGCTGTCTTACCCATCACTCTTAAAGGCTGACCGAAATGGGCAGTCCCTGAAAATATGAAGGCAGTTAGCTAAACTTTCCCCACATCATTGCCAACAAAAGCAGAGTCACCATACAAAACAATCTTGACATCTCTAGTGCATGTATAAAAATACTTGAGTTACTATTTCCAGGCCAAGAAACAATATTGTCTGGAATGACTGGCATATCTGAGTCTCTGTTCTTTCTTTCATAGTTAAGGTAGTATTAATTTCCCTCTGCCATAGTATCCAGAGTATATTTTCCGACTCCCAAAACGGATTTTGTACAGTTTACTTGTTGTAGCCATTGTGAGTAAATATTTTTTCTCTTCTCCGACATCCACTTCATAGATAAAGGTAAGAGAATTTGACATAAAATATTTTTTTCCTTTTAACTTCCTGAAAAACTGTGATATAAGATTTTGGAATTTTCTTCTAGTCCATATTTATCTTTGAAAAATTGCCTGTGGACCACATTGAAGAATTTCTCACTAAACAGTACTACTACTTACACAAATTGTCTGTCATGGGAAATCCAAATTACGCAGCTCCCGATGATATTACTACTCTGTACTCCAAACATGTCTGTTATCACAGTAAAGAACAGATCCCTAAAAGATGCATGTCTTTTATCACAGTAAAGAACAGATCCCTAAAAGTTGCATGTATAAATGCATGTACCATTATTAGCAAATGGACCATTCTGGAAAGCTGTCTCAGAGACCTGGACAAACAATTACTTCTGCCCTTCAAACTGCATACAATGCAACTGCAGCATATTTATAGACCGCAGACCTAGCAGTAGAAATGTCTGGGGTACTGTGCTATAAAATACTTTCAGATTCCACACCATTTTTAAATGGAGAGATGATAAAAACCCAGTTGGACACTTGTGTCTTCTTTGGTAGAGAGACACATTGTTCACATCAGTGCTATATAGATTCCACTCCCTTCCTTTTCTACAATCCAAGAAACCCTGCTCAGTTTGTGGCCTAAAAGTTTATCCAAAAATGCAACATCCAAGAATTTTGCTGTTAATAGGTTTATAGATTAGTACTATTCTGACTGCCTTTGTGGGTCATTTTAAGCCTACCTAATTATCTGTTGTGAGAATTAAACATTGCACCTTGTGTCTGTAATGTAAACACTGCACCCGTTATGCCAACCTCCTACTTCTAATAAATTAACAACGTGGGAATCAAAACCCACGGTTAACAGGACAGTATTTACCAAGTCCACTTAATTATCCCCATGCCCAAATTGTTACAGCAAGTACTGTACCTTGTATCTGAGTGTCAGACACCTTAACCATTATACCAAGCCCTCCAGTCTTTTTATGCTGAAGGACCAGATAAAATTTGGCTAACCAGAATGCTTCAAGCCTTGAACTCCCACTAGACCAAACATACAAACAGGTAACCGTTCCACTCTTGATCTCATAACAACAAACATGATATACAGATCCCTAAATGTCAGGATCCAGCCTGACATCTTAAGTGATCACTGTCTTATGATATATGATATCCTCTTGATCTTTGAAGACCAAAAAAGGACCCCGAATAACTATAACCGTAAGATCATTTCCTTAGAGTAGATATCAAGAGCTTAATATCATCCTCCGTAGCATTGACTGATCCCCACTTTATTCAGTTACCATAATGTAGTTTTTTTTTTTTAACTTCATAATTACTCTAGCCAATGTCTAGGACATATTCTTCCTTCTCACACAAAAGCATGGCAGGGCATAGAAATGTTCTTGGCTGACTAATGATTTTAAGCAAAAAAATCAGGCAACGGGACAGGAAAGCTTGGAAAATAAATCTTAACTTATTTGGGCCTTTGCAAGTCTTCTGGGATAACCAGAAGTACCACAAAAACATTATACTTGAGACTAAAACAGGAAAAATGCACCCCTTGACCCAAACTATTTTGAAAGTGAGTGAAACATGTCACAGGCTACTTCAGACTCTTCAAGTCTTAACAGCACACCCCTGAAGCCAAACACCAACTTTAGCAAGTATTACATGCACTTCCTCCTCATCTCTGTAAACAGTATTACTGACAGCTTGACCCAGGCAACACAACCCCCCCTCCAGCAATGCTACTGTTCTTACCCTGCAACTGTATTCTTTAGCTTCTTGCAACAATCCTTTCAGTTCTAGACGTAACTGTTAAACTAAATCTTTTCTTAAGAATCTGGATTCAGCAAGCTCCTTGTATAACAGATTGCATCCAGGCTTTCTTAAACTAGCAGTTAAAATATTGCTAATCTTCTCACATATATTTTTAACCCTTCTCTGACTTCAGGCATAGCTCCTTCAGCATTCAGATGTACTGTCATTACCCCACTGTCAACAGTATCTAGTCCTTCCAACGCAAGGGCTACAGACCCATTTCTGATTTATGCTTAATATCAAACATTTTTGAAAAAACTTGTTACTTGAGCAACTATTTTCACATATTAAGTTTTGACTGTTAAGTGGTAAACAACATGGTTTTGGGAACTACTTTAGCGCCATGACTTTAACAACAGCTACAGACATTATCTAGTCTAATATTAATGAAGGACTTGTGTAACTGATGTTATATTTATCAGTACAGTTAGAGCTTTTGAAACAGTTCACCATAATGTATTACTAAAGAAACTAGAAAAGTGAAATTGTACAGGTAACCTAGAATTGTGGTTCCATAACTACCTAAAAGCTAGGACTTTTCAAATTCATTACAATAACACCTTTTTGGACACAGGAATATTATGCAGCGGTGCTCCACTGGGATCAGTACTAGGGCCCCTTCTATTTACTGTTTCAACATTATTACCCTAGATGTCCCAAACAGTGATCTGATAATGTATACAGTTGATATTCTTATGATTGTTTCCAGCAAATTTCACCACGTCCTACAAACTCTACTTCCAAGATAATTTCCCAGATTTATCTAACTGGCAAATAAACTTCTTCTAAATACTAAGAAAACTATCATGCTGTCTGGTACATGTCGAAAACGTGCCTGCTTATAATTATCAAAGATATTAAAGGAAATAATATCCCAAACACTACTTAACAAAGGTACCTTGGCCTCGCATTGGATCCTGCATCAGTTTTGCATCATATACTGATAATATATCTAAAGTTCTTTCCCATATCAGATTTTTCTATTGCATCTCTCATCTGCTGTTGCCAACTGCATGTGCAGCTATTGTCAAAAATGTCCTAATCCCCAAATATTCCGCTGCTGTGATTGCACTCACCCCAAACATACGCAAGTTTCAAGTTGCAGAAAAGCAAAGTGATTTTTGTTTTACTAGCCGATGAGTGTGCATAACTGCAACCTTTTAAAATACTTCTGCAGGGTACTCCATTACCCAAAGCACCACCATGCTCAATGGCACTTTGGGTATTGCCCCACACAAAAAAAAAATACTGTTCTCCTGGGCACATACCTACACTAAGAAATCGCCAGTCCGATTTTCCCACTTTAATCCATCCCAAATTAAAAACAAGAATAGGGAAAATCCATCACTAGAATGGGCCTTGCCATAAGGAATCACCTACCAATGATGTTAAAAAAACAACCAGATATTGGAATTGTTCATAACAGCTCTAAGTTAATACCTACAAAAGGAGATTAAATGCATCTGCTTTTCATGATGCTAAGTTCTTCATCCCCACTTTTACAGCCTTATCCATATGTTGACTACCACAGCAACAGTTATTCCCTTACATAACCATGTGTCTAATATACCACAAACCACACTGTCTGCAAGTGCTTCCTAAAATATCAAATTCACTTTAAACTCCTCTTGTGGTATGCTTTGTTTGTTGATATAACTCACTCACATTATCTAATTCATATGTATTATCACAGTTTATTTTCTTCTCTTAACTTACATTCTTGTGTTTATCACTTTGTGTTTATTGTTATCATAACTGTACATCTATTCTCATACCTCAGTTGTGACTGACAGTGGTTGGCAGGCCATTTCACTCACCTGGTCAACAAATTGTAAATAAATAAAATGGCAAGGAAAGTATTTTCTAGTTAAGTCTGTGTAAAGTTCAGGACCAACTTTGTATGACCCTTTGTTATGGATTATAGCAAATTGTTACAGATATTGGAAAAGTTGTAGTATATCCACATGTACGGAGTCATTCATATGAGTGAATATTCTCTCCAAAACCTCATTTGTAATGGTAAGTAGTAGTGAGCATGGGGAAATGAGTTTGAAGCTTTCCATATCAGAACTTTTCCAACCTGGACTATTGCACATTCCAATACCCCTCAATTTCCCCTCTTTAATTCATTATCCTAGTGGTGTCAGTACACATTTATTTTCTTTGAAGACATTCTCCTGTTGCTCTTGTAAACGCTGTGGAAGTGGTGAATGATGTTTTCCATGAATCCAGCTTAGCCCCTGACGCCCTCGCACCTGCTCCCAGTAAACCTGACAGGTATTACAGAGTACCGGATTCCCACAAATACCTGTACAGAAATCCTGCTGCAGACCTCAGAGGTCATTACACAGGGACCTAAAGGAGCTAAGACTAGTTCAGCCAAAAATCCTATTCCTTCTGACAAGGATTCCAGTGCTCTGGACAGATGGGGTAAAAAAGTATACATCTCTGCAACCTTAGCAATCAGAGCACACAACTGTCAGTTCCATATGTTAAAATATCAACAACACACTTTGGAACTACTAGAACAAAAGATTTTTACCTTTCCTGACTGTGCCAATTTAAAAGAGTTAGTAGATTTACTGCACTCTGCTTGTCAAATGGCCAAACACTCACTACACTGTGGATGTGACGCCCTAGAAGCCTCTAGCAAGGCAGCAGTGTCAGGATCTGTCATTAGGAGACATGCATGGCTGAAGGAACAACTCTCCCTGATCATGTCAAGTCTAAACTTATTGATGCACCCCTGGATAAGGACCGCTTGTTTGGAGTAAAAGTAGAAGAGGTGCTTAAAAAAATGGAAGACAAAGCAAAATCTATGCAAACAGTAAAAGATTTCTTTCAGGTTCAACCTTTCAGGTTCAGCAGGAACTTTCCCTCTAAGCACTGGTCCTTCCCTGCACCTAGCAGACAGGGCCAAGGTAAGCCCTGCAGGGACAGACCATCCAGGCCCCTATCCCAGGGTCAGCAGAGAAGCAAACAGTGGACCACTTCCACCCCAAAGGCAGGGAGTTCTAAGCCACCCTTCTATGGCAAAAACTCCCAATGACTCCCCCCCCCCCCCCCCCACTGCCCTCTCTTCACTCACCAAAAGCTAGGAGGAAGGATCTCCCTCTTCAAAGAAAATTGGCTTTCTGTAACAAAGGACCAGTGGGTCTTAAAGATCATTTTTCAGGGATACAAATTCTCCTTCATGGAACTCTAAATTGCAAGAGGGTACCCAGACATGCCTCCAGTGGGCAGAGGCATTGCAACAGGTCCAAACTCTCATATCCCAGGTGGCTGTAGAACCTGTCCCCTCAGATCAAACAGGCAGAGGCTTTTATTCCAGACTATTTCTTGTTCCCAGAAAAGAGGGCACTTGGCGCCCCATCCTGGGTCTATCCATTCTGAACACCTTCCTGGTAGTACCCAGATTCAAAATGCTACCTTTGCAGCAGCTGCTGCCTATGCTGACAAAACATTCCTGGCTAATGACCCTAGATCTAAACGATGCCTACCTCCACATCCCCATAAGGTAATCCTGCAGAAAATTCCTGCGCTTCAAAGCAGGATCACACAACACTTTTAGTTCTCTGCACTGCTCTTTGACTTATTTACTGCACCCAGACTATTCACCAAATGCTTAGAGCCTGCCATAGCATTTTGCTGACAGAGAAATATACAGATTTACCCTTACCTAGACGACTGCCTCATTCAGGCAGAGTGCAGAGAAAAGCTGCTCCAGGACCTTCTCTTTGTCAAATCCCTCTTAACTTCCCTAGGGTTCACCATCAACGAGAAGAAATCAAAGCAAACTCCCACCAGGAAGATCATTTTCTTGGGAGCGCTGCTAGACACAGCATCCCAAATGGCCTTCCTATCTCCAGAAAAGCAGAGCTTCCTGCCTGTCTACTTTACCCAGCTGGCTTCCAGAAGTCACCTCACTGCGAGGAAGTTCCTGCAAGCCCTGGGGTAAATGTCATCTTGCATCCTTCTAATCCCACTAGCCAGGCTTCACATAAGGAAACTTCAGTGATATCCAAAGAACCTTTGGTGTCGGCACTCTCAGTCTCTAGAGACCTCTCTCTCTCTCTGATCCCATGTGTAAGGGCTGAGTTCTGTTGTGGGCAGAGGCCTGTACCAAGAACAAGGGTCTTCCCTTCGCTCTCCGCCCTACTGGCCAGACCACCACCACCAACACGTCAGACATTGCTTGGGGAGCTCACCTAGCAGGCAGGTGCACCCAAGGTCTTTGGGATGCCCAGCACCTTTCCTTACATATAATTCAGAAAGAAATTATGGCAGTACAAAAGGCTCGACATCCTTCAAATATCATCTCAGGCAAGGGGTTCTCCTTATAAAAACAGACACCATCACAGTAAAAATGTGGTATATCAACAAACAGAGGGGGACCCAATCTTACCCTCTGTGCAGGCTGGCCAGGAACCTCTGGGTGACAGCTGCCTCCATGGGTCTACACCTAATTGCCCAATACCTACCAGGGGTCAACAACACCCTAGCAGACCACCTAAGCAGAAACTTACTGGAGCCCCACGAATGGCAACTCCACAGGGAAATCTTTCTGCAAATCACTCAGGAGTGGGGGACTCCGGAGGTGGATCTCTTTGCTTCACACCTTAATCACCAGCTGCAAAAGTTCCGTACCAGGGAGTATCACCTTCTAGCGTAGAAGGTGGATGCCTTGACCTTCCCCTGGAACTCCCTCATTGTGTACACTTTCCCTCCTCTGCCTTTTATTCCCAAGGTACTGATCAAAATAAGGGAGGAGAGACCAAAAGTCATCCTCATTGCTCCAGATTGGCCCAGACAGCATTGGTACCCCTTACTGCGCAACCTGATTTTACAGCCCCCTAAGCAGTTTCCCCTGATCTCAGACCTTTTGACTTATTGGGGGGGGATACTGCACCCAGACTTGCAGACTCTCAATATTTCAGCATGGCTCATACTTTAAAAGCTAACAAGGTTGTCCATGTTAAGCAAACAGGTCCTAGACATTATCACAGAGGCCAGAAGGCCCAGCACCATAAAATCTTATGCAGCGAAATGGAAAAAATTCTGCTCCTGGAGCCAGTCCAGAGGGGCCAGTAGCTCACATCCTTCCATCCCTCTTATCTTGGATTACCTAGCCGAGTTGCTCAAAAGTGGCCTCTCCTCCTCTTCTATTAAAATCCATGCCTCAGCCATTTCAGCCTATTACGTTTCAGACCTACGCCTCTTCTCTCATCCTTTGATTAAACAATTCCTCAGAGTGGCTTCTAATCTCAAACCTCCCAGAAGGCCTCTCACGCCAGCCTGGGACCTGAATTATGTTTTAGAAAAACTAACCATGTGAGAGTGTTCAATCTCGCCGTTTGTTCTTACACACGGGTTCGGAGCTGATCCTCGGCTCTGAGTCGGCCGCATAGCAAAGTTCTGCATCTTAGAGAAGCTCGAGACCAGGCTATATCCCACAATCCTCCCTGCCATTACTCAGATCTAGTTTGCCGCTGCAACAGGTCACATCGTTCTGAGAGCTCGACCAGAGAAAACTGTTAGACATAAGATAGCTTCTTTTTTTTGTCAAAGTTCTTATATTTCTATAGTTTTTTGATATTTTATTTCTATCCTATAGTGTGTGTGTCTGTGTATATTGTAGTTAGTTAGTTTTTTTATAGGTTTCCCTTTTGGGGCCTACCCTTCTTTAACCTATAGCTTAATTCTTCCTGATATTAGCTAGTGTTAAATTCTCTCTTCTAATTAACATGTCTGAAAAAGCCAAGTCTGGTTTTAAAAGGTGTCAGTGTGGACAGAAAATGTCCATCACTGACAACCACACTTCCTGCGTCTACTGTCTTGGCCCTCTCCACTTGCAAGAGGATTGCTCTATTTGTCATTCCTTCAGTGGGAGGGTCATGACAGATAGACGCAGGAAACTTATTGACAGGGGACTTCTTAAGCCTGCCTTCCAGGAGGCCTTGGACAAGTCTGACCAGGCTTCTAAGTCTTCGAAGGGGTCGAAGATGTCGGAGCCCATGTCATCGGCTCCGAGTACATCTTCTAGAGTTCGCTCACGGTTCCACAGACTTGGGCGGCGTCGAACGTTTGTCTCTCACTGAGCCCCAGGTCTTGGAACCGGTGTCGGAACTACCGCCACCATCCATTGTTCGGTCGGTGCCATCTTCGGCCCCTTCGACCCGATCTTCCAGACCATTATCTGATACTGATGTGGATCGTGTCGTGCAGAAACTTACGGAGAACACGGCCCTTTCCAAATTGATTGCAGTTTCCTCCCAGTTGGTGTCGAAACTAGAAGGCCTTCCCTTATCTCCAACAGGTCCTCCTTCGAGACCCATCCAGTCTTCGGAGCCGGAAGAGGATGAGCCGATGATAGTGGAGCCCTCGGTGCCGAAACCGTCCATTGCACGATCGACACCATTTACCTCGACTCCATCGGAACCTATAGGTGAGTCGCAGAGTCGACGATCTCTCCTTGGTTCCGGGACCGAGAGTCGTACCGACCTTTCGGTGCCGACTCTCCCTCTCGGGGCCTCGGCGCAGATCGGCTCGGCTCCGTCCTCGGGGTCGAGACCCATGGGCCCCGTGTCTCGGATTCTTCCATGTTCTTCGGAACCGGGGGAGTCCTCGACCCGAGGTTCAGGGGTTTTTGACCTTATGAGGAAGGTTTTGTCTACACAGACAACCACTTCATCGGATGCGTCTTCTCCCTCCCTTAAGGAGCCGCTCTCTGTTTCTGTTCCCACGACACATCCAAAGCGTGGAGCACCATTGTCTCAGCCATCCCTAGAGGATGCCCCCTGTTCCTCGGAGGCCTCACCGGAATCTCCCTCCGATGAAGTTCCGAGGAAAAGATTGTGCAAGAGGAGGCACTAGATTCCCCACAGGAATCTCTAACATCTGACACTGACTTGGATGAGTCAGAGGGGTCCCCAAAATCCCCCTCCGAGGATGTCTCATTTGCGGACATCTTGGAGATATTAAAACAGAGGGGTGATTGGCAGTCCCTAGCCCCCACTGAGGACGAGTCGGTGTTGCTGAAGGCATTTGGTGCTCAACCTTCTACCTCCTGGGTTACTCCGCCCTTCGATGAGTTAATGGATTTGATTTCTCGAAGGGCGTGGGAGACACCGGACACAGTGGAACCGGTCCCTTGAAAACTAGGTAAATTTATTACCGCTCCCCAGGACAAGACTTATCTCACCAAAGGAGTCCCGGTTGATGCTATGGTGGTGGCCGCAGCCACTAAAAAGGAGATGGAGTCTTCCTCTTCTGTTCATCCTCCTAATAAGGATTCTAGGACTATGGACAGATACTGGAAGCGCGTTTTTAGTTCAGCGACTTTTTCCATGCATTCGCTAAACTATTTGACACATTTTACACGACTACAGAGGGATCTCATCAAGGAGCTGAGAGATACCCTCCAGGGTAACACAGATGCTGCTGTTTCAGATAAGGTAACAGCACAACTTAACACCCTTACCTCCGTAGTGA
Source organism: Protopterus annectens (assembly GCF_019279795.1). Lineage (NCBI taxonomy): Eukaryota > Metazoa > Chordata > Ceratodontiformes > Protopteridae > Protopterus > Protopterus annectens. The sequence continues at coordinate 426,101,124 of NC_056730.1, forward strand.
ACTCGTCCATGAGGCTCATCTCGTATGCGGTTGAAGGGTCGAGTAGGGCCGCAGCTTCAGCGATTGCTCTACGAAGACAATCCTGGATGCAGTTGTGCTCTTTTGCGGAAGCCTTCAAGTCTTCTTTCGCCAACGCCCCCTTTGATGGTGCCACTCTTTTTGGGCCCAAAGTGAAAGAGACATTAACTCGGTGTGAGCAGGAAGGAAAGACTCTGTCTGCTGTCGGAGTCCGTTTTTCCATTCCATCCAGACCATACCCCAAAGGGCAACGAGGCGGAAAAATGTGGTTCCGTAGAACTCAGGGATCTTTCCAGGCCACACAGAGTGAACCCCCCCCCAGAGGCAGAGGGGGGGGCAGACATGGAAGACGCCGCCCTGGCGCCAGAGGGGGTCCGCAGAACCAAGGTGACAGGGATACTATCCCTGGTAAGCCTTTCCAGCACTCCTGAATGGGGGCCCGACTGTCCTGCTCTGGAGGCAGTCGGGGGTCGCTTGGCTTTATACCCACAGGCCTGGCAAACTCTCACCTCAGACTCCTGGGTAAAAAGCATTGTAACCAGAGAATACAGAATACCCCTTATGTCAACTCCACCCCAATAAAGAAGGTCTCCAGATGTGCCACCCCGTCTGCGAGGCCAAGCAGCAATAGAAATTTCAAAGCTGCTCAAAAAAAAGTGTCATTCAGCCAGTCCCGGCGGACCAAAAAGGATCCAGAACTTACTCAAGGTTCTTTTTAGTTCCAAAAAAGACAGGGGACTGGAGACCCATTTTGGATCTCAGCAATCTCAATACCTTCGTGAAGAAGGAAAAGTTCCGGATGGTCACGCTTCAATCGATCCTTCCATTTTTGCAGAAGGATGACTGGATGTGCTCGATAGATCTCAAGGACGCGTACTACCACATCAAGATGGCCAGAACGTCCAGAGATCACCTGCGCTTCCGGCTGGGAGCCAGTCATTTTCAATTCGAGCCCTGCCCTTTGGGCTCACCTCAGCCCCAGGGTATTCACCAAATGCATGGCAGTGGTAGCGTCTCACTTGAGATGTCTAGGATTCCGGGTGTTTCCCTATCTGGACGACTGGCTCCTCACCGCCACCACCAAGCGTCTCCTCATACAAGCAAGAAACTATACAGTCAACCTTTGTTCCCACCTAGGGATTTCCATAAACTTCAAAAAATCTGTCTTACTGCCCTCACAGCATATTTCATTCATCGGAGCGGACCTAGATACGCGCTTAACATTGGTAAAGCTCCCTCAAGTAAGGGCTTCATCCCTCAAGGAACAGGTTCTTCTTCTGCTGCAATGCAGGAAAGCCCCGGCCAAATTGGTGTTGAAGGTTTTGAGACTTATGGCAGCGTCCCTGATTGCAATTCCCATGGGAAGATTGCACATGAGACTCCTCCAATGGCTGCTGTTCACGCAGTGGTCGTTCCAGCAGTTACCCCTAACGCACGAGATTCTGATAACAGATTCTTGCAAGCGAGACCTCTCATGGTGGGTGTCCAGCCAGGATCTCACTATGGGTCGTCCATTTGTTCTACCGAATCCGACGGCCACTATAACCTCGGACGCTTCCTGATAGGGTGGGGGACTTTTTCAGGGAAGAACAGTCCAAGAGGAATGGTCCAACATGGAGTACAACCTGCACATAAATGTTCTGGAAATGAGGGCGGTGTTCTTGGCGTTGCAACACTTTCAAACCCTCCTACCTTTAGGAACGGTAGCAGTTCAGACAGACAACATGTCTGTAGTCTGGTACATAAACAAACAAGGGGGAACCAGATCTTACCCATTATGCAGAGAGGCCATGAGAATTTGGCAATGGGCAGAGTCCACGGGTTGCTTCCTGATAGCAACGCACATCCCGGGGTCATCCAACGTCATTGCGGACAGGTTGAGCAGAGCCATCCTGTTACCTCACGAGTGGTCCCTCAATCTACAAGTGGCGGAAAGAATTTTCTGCAAATGGGGCCAGCCTTGCTGCAATCTATTCGCCTCCCCGATGAATACCAAATGCAGAAGCTATTTTGCCCTTGTACCCCCTCCAGGGGATGTCCCCAGGGACACACTGATACACGATTAGCCCCCGGGTCTCCTATATGCATTCCCACCTACCCCCTTGATTCCCAAATTTCTTCAGAAAGCCATGAACCTGGAAAGGACAATTATACTCATAGCCCCATTCTGGTCTCAACAGATATGGTTCCCCTTTCTTCGAGCCCATCAAACAGAGGAACCGTGGATCCTGGACCCAGTACCAGATCTACTGACACATTCATCGGGAGTTCCTCACCCGTCTCTTCTATCCCTCAAACTAGCAGCTTGGCTGCTCCACTTCCCCACCTAGCCAGGTCTGATCTACTTTCTCCGGCAGTTCAGCGCATTTTGGTTGCCTCTCATAAGGCTTCCACCACAAAACTCTACAAGAGTAAATGGAAACACTTTGTGTACTGGGCATCTAGTCAACACTTGGACCCCCTGGTTGCTCCTTTACATAAAGTTCTAGAATTTCTTTCCATCCTTTTCCACGAAGGAGCCTCTACTTCCACACTAAGAGTGCAGTTGGCCATATCCAACTTCCATGTTGGTGAGGGCAGTTCTTCTATTATGTCCCACAGGCTTTGTAAGGCTTTTATGAAAGGTTCCTTCCATCTTGACCGCCCGTCAGAGACCCTTTATTCCCATGGAATTTAAATTTGTTGTTGTCACAACTAATGTTGCCACCCTTGAACCAGCCTCTTCTTGCCTCCTGAAGTTTCTGTCGTGGAAGACTCTTTTTCTTGTAGCGGTTACTTCAGCTCGGAGAGTGTCAGAGCTGCAAGCACTGTCAATTAAACCGCCTTACTTAATTTTTCACCCAGATAGAGTTTCTTCTGAACAAATCCGTCCTTCCTTCCTAAGGTATGTTCTGTCATAAATATTAATCAGTCCATTGAACTCCCTACTTTCATCAAGAACCATACCAGCAAGTTGGAATATATGCTGCACAAGTTAGATGTCCACAGACAGCTCAGATTTTATTTAGACAGGACTAAAGACTACAGAAAAACAGATCAACTTTTTGTTGCATTTGCAGACAATAAAAAGGGCATGGCAGTTACAAAACGTACGCTTTCTAAATGGCTTACTGATTGTATAGCCTTTGTGTATTCTAAGTCAAATCAGGCCTTGCCCACCAAACCAAAAGGCCATTCTACTAGGTCCGTCTCCACTTCCTTGGCTCATGCAGCTCGCCTGCCTTTGGACACGATTTGTGCAGCAGCCACGTGGTCTAAACCACATACTTTCATCGCTCATTATAGGGTTGACAAAGCCTCCAAAGACAGGACATCTTTTGGTTCCACTGTGCTCAGGAACGTTCTTCCATGAGTCACTCAGGGTGACGGAGCTAGGGACGCTACCCATGTGTAAGAACAAACGGCGAGATTGAACACTCTCACATAAAGAAGTTATGTTCTTACCATAACGTTCCATCTGGAGTGTTCATCTCACCTTTGTTCTTACATTCCCCCCCTTCCCTCCCTCACGTGTTTGGAAGAACGAGTAGGACTAGAGTCTGGTCCACATGTCTTTACCTCTTCCGGGTATATTTCGTTACCCTTAGTTAATTTGTCAGTGAGATGGTGTCTCTGAATTTTTTGTGGCAGTATGTAGCCTTAGCACCTCAGGGTTATTCATAGTCTGGTTTGCTTGCAAACTAGATCTGAGTAATGGCAGGGAGGATTGTGGGATATAGCCTGGTCTCGAGCTTCTCTAAGATGCAGAGCTTTGCTATGCGGCCGACTCGGAGCCGAGGATCGGCTCCGAACCCGTGTGTAAGAACAAAGGCGAGATGAACACTCCACATGGAACGTTATGGTAAGAACATAACTTCTTTTTACCTCCTTTCGAACCTTCTGCTTCAGTAGAATTGAAATACCTCTCCTGGAAGACTGCCTTCCTACTAGCTATCACCTCAGCCAGAAGGGTTTCAGAACTTCAGGCACTCATGTTTGTTGAGCCCTTTGTCATTTTCCATGCAGACACAGTCTTCCTGAGGACTAACCCCTCCTTTATGCCCAAGGTGGTATCTGATGTGACCCTCAACCAGACCATACACCTACCCACCTTTTCCAACCCCCAAAACAAGGGGGAAAGAATCCTGCACTCGCTAGACATGCACAGACAACTCAGATACTATCTGGACCGCACTAAACCCTTCAGAAAAACAGACCAGCCGCTTGTCAGCTTTGCCCCCCGGAGCAGAGGGGAAGCCCATTTCCAAGCAGACCATTTCCAAATGGATATTACACTGTATCCAGTTCTGCTGCAGAGTACATGGGGACCCCCCCCCAAGTTCATAGGTAGGTACTAGGCTATTGGCCATAGGGCCTTTATAAGCCTAGCCAAAAAGGTTCCCTGGCTTTCGCCACCCAAGAAAATTATTTTCCTGTGCCCCTGCCGAGCAGAGCCACAGAAGTGATTCCGGGGTGAATTTCCTATTTCCCATCCAATCATCATGATTTTTCTTGAAGAGTGCTAATGAGGAGCTCTGTTTGACATAGATAGGTAGTCTGTTCCAGAGTATGGGAAGTCTCTGGGACAGGAATCTATCCCTCCAGCATGTTTTGTTTATTGTGGTGACAAAGTTTAGGTCCCTACAGCGTGTAGTTTGGAATTTCTTTAAGTGGAGCATGTCAAACAGCTGTGGGTTTGACATAGCTTTGTATGTTAGGCAGAGATTGCCTCTTAGTAGGCGATATGTGACAGAGTAAAGCTGTGGCCTCTCCAGTTGTTGTAGATGTCTTGTGAGGTACATACCAAAAGGGGCGCTGTACTCTATAATGGGTCTAATGAGTGATGAGTAGAGGGGAACAATGACCTCTTTTTTTCTGGATGAGAAACCTTTTGTGATGGGGTGTGCCACATAGAAGGATTTCCTAACCGCTGTGGCGATGTGATTATCAAAGGAGAGACTACTGTCCACCTGTGTCCCAAGGTCTCATCACATTTTTGGTGTTAAGTAGACTACCACCTATGTGGTACTTCATGGGTACAGAGTTTTACCAAAGGGGATGACAGTGCACATTTTGGCATTGAGCTTCTGGCCATGGCTTTGACACCAGGCATCTGTCTCAGTGAGGCCCTTTTGTAGGATGCCCACATCGTTGGGAGTTTCGATTATGGCTCCCAGTTTGCAGTCATCTACAAATGTCGTTAGCCAAAGACCTTCTGTGTTAGCCTGTACTTCGGAGAAGTACAGGAGAGGACCCAGGACTGAACCCTGTGGTACTCCACTTGTCACTGGTCTGAAGTCTGATTTGGAGTCTGCTACTTCTACAGTGTGGGTTCTGTCCGTGAACCAGTTGGCAACCCATCTTGTGACATAGAGTTTTATACCTAGTTTAGTGAGGTTATAATTTCTATTCGTACCCATTCCACTAGGGCAGCCTTCTCTTCCACAGCCTTCCTCAGAGGAGTCCCCAGCAGGGACATCTTGAAAGCTGCCACCTGGACCTCTGTCCATACCATTACAAAGCATTACCACCTACCTCTTTTTTCCTAAGTCTAGGGCAGGGTTTGCCTCTGCAGTTCTGCAGGGCTTGCTTGACCCATGCCTAGGCCTCTAACATATCCTTCCACCCCTCTCCTTAGCTTTGGGAATCCTCCCCCTCAGGTGATGACTGCAACAATGAAACACGAAGAACATAGTACAGTTGTGTACACTTACCATAAATGTAGATGTTCGAGTGTATTCACTGTTGCAGTCCTGGATGTTCTTCGTGTTTCACTGTTGCAGTCATTACATTTGGGTAATCTGCTGGCAGGTTGCCCTCAGTCCGCCTGATTAACAAAGTCTTGGGTCCTGCGTCAGTTGCTGTCCCTTCTTCCATGACGTCAGGGGTATGAAACATGCAGCCAACGCCATTGCATCAGTCTTTCTTGCCATGTGGTGCCCGAAGCAGAAGCAGTTCGCAAGTGCCAGTCAGCCAACTCCTGAAATTTTCGTTTTCGAGTTTCAGAACCGAAGTCTTAAACTTAAAGCTAAGTACCCCGTTGGAGAAATTTTTTCTTGCTCCTTACCGATGTTAGTAAAAGTTAATAATTGCATTACTTGTGGAAAGCAAATACCTCATAAAGATTTTCATTCATACTGTATTCCTTGCCTAGGCCCTGACCGCGACGTACCTTACTGTCGGTTTTGTGCTTTATTTAATCAGCGCACTATCTGTCGTCGGTACATTTTTGCCTCTAAATATTTTGGTTCTCGGTTTAATTATCCAGAAATGTTGTCGGTTAGCCGTCCGACTACCGAGAAGCCGAAAAAACGCAAAGATAATGACAGAGACAGGCCGCCGAGGTCCAAAACTGCCAACGACGCTTCTCCTAAGCCAGTTTGCCGGTACTCAGGCACTTTCACAGCCCCTGATACCTGCTACTTCTGATTCGCAGGCCTCTACTGAGACCCATTCAGAGTCTGGTATGTCGCGAGATGCTTCACCTATGGAATCCACGGATGTCTCTACCTTGGATGGGTCTGGAGCTGCTGTGCAGGCACCGGCTTCTGAGGGTGTATACAAGCCTACAGACATGCATATTAAATCAACACCGCCTTCATTACAAAGGCCTAAATCTCGATGTATGTCTAAAAAACCAATGCCCAGACCACATGTTCAGGCCCCTATGCCTAAAAAACAAATGAACAAAAAGGCTGAAGATCTAATTACTCTAATCAGGGGTAGTCAACCCCCCCCCCCCCCCAAGAGGCCTAGGCCTGAGCTTGATTATGAATCTTCAGAACAGGATTCTGTTTCTTCTGACTCTTCTAATGACCTGGATTTGCCCATACCTACTTATGAGGATTCTGATGCAGAGGATTCCATTCCCTCTGCTTCCCCTCCTGAGGATTTTTCTTTTGGGGAAACTTTACATACTTTAAGGGAGCATTTCCACTGGGAAAGTCAGGAATTTTCTGATTAAAAAAAGAGGCTTAGGGATTTCCTTCTTTTACCTCAGCATAGGCCTTTGGCTATACCTCCTGTACTAGACATTGTTGATGATGTGTTCTCGGAATCCAGTTTGGCCCCTGATTCCCTGCCTCCGGCCCCTAGTAAACCTGACATACTACAGGGTTCCTGAGTCCCACAAGTTCCTTTTCAAAAATCCTGTTGCAGATCCAGAGACCATTTCTCAAGGGCCCAAGGGCATTTAGGCTTCTACTGCTAAAAATCCTACCTTTTCTGATAGAGATTCCAGGGCACTGGATAGATGGGGTAAAAAATGTATACTTCTGCAACCTTGGCAATCAGAGCTTTAAACTGCCAATTTCATATGTTAAAATATCAACAGCATATTATTGGACTGCTTAAACAGAAAATGATGTTGATTCCTGATTGTGTGGAAAATAAAGATTTACAAGATTTAATGCATTCTGCTGAACAAGTTGGAAAACATACTTTGCAATGTGGTTTTGATTCCTTAAAGGCCTCCTGCAGGGCTGCTGTTACTGGGTCTGTGCTTAGAAGGCATGCTTGGCTTAAGGAGCAATCTTTGCCTGATCATGTTAAAGCTAAATTATTGGATGCTCCTTTAAATCAGGACCACCTGTTTGGCAATAAGGCTGAAGAAGTTCTAAAAAAGATGGAAGATAAAGCTAAATGTATGCAAACTGTTAAAGATTTCTTACAAGTGCAACCTCCAAGATTTAGTAGGCACTGGCCTACTAAGAATTGGTCTTTTCCAGCCCCTTCTAGATCCTCTCAAGCCAAACCCAGACACAGCAAAAACCCCAGGTTTCAATCCCAGGGGTCTCTCAGAACTAAGCAGTGGGGGGCCTCTACTTCCAAATCTGGAAATAACAAGACACCCCCTTATGGTAAACAGTCTCAATGACTTCCTTTTAACAGTACCAAGCACTTATCTTTTAACCGCCCCTTTAGGGGGAAAGATTGCTCTTCATGCAAAGAGCTGGGAACTCATAACCCAGGACAAATGGGTTTTAAATATAGTGTCCCAGGGATACAGATTTCATTTCCACACGTTGCCAACACCAAACTGGTGGCCAGACCTGCCCCCAAATCAGTGGGCAGAGGCTCAAAAACAAGTACTTTACATCTTAAACATTGGGGGCTATTCAACTGGTACCAGAAGAGGAAAAGGGACAAGGTTTCTATTCCAGGTTTTTTCTGGTACCCAGAAAAGACAAGTCACGGCGTCCAATCCTGGACCTGTCTACTCTAAACACCTTTCTGGAAATTCCAAAATTCAAGATGCTGACTTCACCAGTTACTTCCTATGCTAGGCAAAGATGCCTGGTTGGCAACTCTAGATTTAAAAGAAGCATACATGTACATCCCAATCAGGGAATCTTGCAGAAGATAGCTATGCTTCAAAGCAGGCTACTTGCATTATCAGTTCTCTGCGCTGCCCTTTGGGTTGTCTATTGCACCCAGGGTATTCACAAAGTGCCTGGCTCCAGTTATTGCATTTTGCAGGCAAATAAATATTCAAATATGTCCATACCTGGACGATTGTCTAATTCAGGCAGAAAACCAGGACATATTTCTAAATTATCTGGCATTTGTAAAAAGGGTTCTGACTTGTCTGGGGTACACCATAAACGAAAAGTAATCACAACTGGTACCCTTTCAACAGATTACATTCCTGGGTGCAAGCTTGAATACAACTGCCCAGATGGCTTTCCTCGTGCCAGAGAAGCAAATTAAGTTGGTAACTTACTTCAAACAAGTGGCCACAAAAACCCATGCAGTCTGCAAGACAAATACTGCAAGCCTTGGGGTTCATGGCCTCCTGCATTCTTCTAATTCCATATGCAAGACTGCATATGAGGAAACTACAGTGGTACTTAAAAAGTCTATGGAGTCAGCATTGTCACAGCCTGGAAACAATGATTCCTATCATACCTTGCCTGCACCTGGAGTTCCTTTTGTGGGCAGAGACCTGCCACCAAAACAATGGACTGCCATTCACACTACACCCTGCTGTCCAAACCCTAACTACAGATGCATCAGACTATGCATGGGTGGCTCATCTAGCAGGGAAGTGCATTCAGGGCAAATGGAACCCAAATCAAATGCACCTACATATCAATCAAAAAGAAATGTTAGCTGTACAAAATGCTCTGATAGCCTTCAAGGACTACATTCTTCCAGGACAACTAATGGTAAAGAAGGACAACACCATGGTTATGTGGTACATAAACAAACAGAGGGGTACACATTCCTACCCCCTCTGCAGACTAACCATGGCATTGTGGAACACAGCCTTGAGCTACCAAGTGCACTTACAAGCTCAATTACTGCCAGGAAAATTGAACACACTGGCAGACGGACTAAGCAGAAAACTCATGGACCCACACGAGTGGCAACTGGAACCACGGATTTTCAACATGTTGACTAGCAAATCGGGAAGCCCAGACATAGATCTTTTTGCCTCCCCCCACAACTACCAGTTGGACAAGTTTTGCACAATGACTCCCCACAAACAAGCATGGAAAGTGGATGCTCTCTTCTTCAGCTGGAAAAACCTATCAGTCTACGCCTTTCCCCGTTGGCCTCTGCTCTCCAAAGTTCTGCTGAAAGTCAAACAGGACAAACCAAGGATGATTTTGATTGCTCCAGACTGGCCTCGCCAACACTGGTACCTACTCCTGCGCAGTGTGTCACAAGTATCTCCCTGGCACCTGCCACAGACCCCTTCCCTGCTGTCTCAGCAGGAGAACTAAATTCTGCACCCTCAGCTTCCAACATTGAACCTTGCAGCCTGGCTAATCACTTAAATTCACCCTTAGCATCCCTCAGCAAGCCTGTGATGGATGTCATCTTGGCAGCGAGAAGACCTAGTACTAGAAAATCTTATGCTGACAAATGGAAAAGATTCTGTGCCTGGAACCAATCTTTAGGGATGAGCACAGCAGTGCCCAATTTACCTCAGATTTTGCAATACTTAACTGAGATGCTTCACAAGGGCCTGTCTTTTTCCTCTATTAAAATCCACGCTTCAGCTATTTCATCTCATTGTAACACAGAACCTCCCCTCTTCTCTCATCCTCTGCTCAAGCAGCATCTCAGAGGGGCAAAGAACTTGAGACCACCCAGGAGAGCTCCTGCCCCTGCCTGGGACCTTAACTTTGTTTTGGAGAAGCTCAGTCTACCTCCTTTCGAGCCAGCTGCTACTGCAGACTTAAAATTTCTTTCTTGGGAAACAGCCTTCCTTTTAGCAATCACTTCCACTAGAAGGATATCTGAATTACAGGCCGTTATGGCAGTGGAGCCTTTCATCATCTTTCATGCAGACAGGGTATCTCTCTGGACCAATCCATCCTTCATGCCCAAGGTGGTTTCCAGTGTGGCTCTTAATCAGTCCATTCATTTGCCAACCTTCTTTCCCAATCCATAGAACAAAGGGGAACGGATTCTGCATTCCTTTGATGTGCATAGGCAACTTAGATTCTACTTGGACAGGACTAAATCTCGAAGAAAATCTGAACAATTGCTGGTAGCATTTGCTGCAGGGGCAGAGGGGAAGGCTATTTCAAAACAAACCATTTCCAAATGGATAAGCCATTGCATTCACTTCTGCAATAAGCACCATGGAAAACCTATCCCCCAGGGGATCAGATCTCACGCCACCAGGGCTGCATCTACTTCTGCAGCCTTTCTCAGAGGTGTTCCTACCAGGGATATTCTAGAAGCTGCTACCTGGAGTTCTGTTCATACTTTCACCAAGCATTATCATTTGCCAAGTTTCTCTAATTCCAGTACTGGCTTTGCCATTGCTGTCTTGCAGGGCCTTATAGCTGGCCCTAATGCTGTATAAACTCCTTCTCCCAACCATAGCATTGGGAATCTACCCAAATGTAATGACTACAAAAGTGAAACACGAAGAACATAGTACAGTTGTGTACACTTACCATAAATGTATATGTTCGAGTGTATTCACTGTTGCAGTCCTGGTCCCCCCCCCCCCTCCAGCCTCCTACTTTTCTTTGGCTATACCTCTACTTTCCTTTACTATCCTTAAAAGCCTTTTTGGTGTATTTGCTTTTGGTTGGAGGTATAATTTTGTGTTTTTAATTATATTTGCTCCCCATTAGGGCGGCACCTGACATCTGGGGCAAGAAAAACTGATGTAATGGCGTCGGCTGAATGTTTTATACCCCTGACGACCTGACGTCATGGAAGAAGGGACGGCAACTGACGCAGAACCTCCCCTCTTCTCTCATCCTCTGCTCAAGCAGCATCTCAGAGGGGCAAAGAACTTGAGACCACCCAGGAGAGCTCCTGCCCCTGCCTGGGACCTTAACTTTGTTTTGGAGAAGCTCAGTCTACCTCCTTTCGAGCCAGCTGCTAACTGCAGACTTAAAATTTCTTTCTTGGGAAACAGCCTTCCTTTTAGCAATCACTTCCACTAGAAGGATATCTGAATTACAGGCCGTTATGGCAGTGGAGCCTTTCATCATCTTTCATGCAGACAGGGTATCTCTCAGGACCATTCCATCCTTCATGCCCAAGGTGGTTTCCAGTGTGGCTCTTAATCAGTCCATTCATTTGCCAACCTTCTTTCCCAATCCATAGAACAAAGGGGAACGGATTCTGCATTCCTTTGATGTGCATAGGCAACTTAGATTCTACTTGGACAGGACTAAATCTCGAAGAAAATCTGAACAATTGCTGGTAGCATTTGCTGCAGGGGCAGAGGGGAAGGCTATTTCAAAACAAACCATTTCCAAATGGATAAGCCATTGCATTCACTTCTGCAATAAGCACCATGGAAAACCTATCCCCCAGGGGATCAGATCTCACGCCACCAGGGCTGCATCTACTTCTGCAGCCTTTCTCAGAGGTGTTCCTACCAGGGATATTCTAGAAGCTGCTACCTGGAGTTCTGTTCATACTTTCACCAAGCATTATCATTTACCAAGTTTCTCTAATTCCAGTACTGGCTTTGCCATTGCTGTCTTGCAGGGCCTTATAGCTGGCCCTAATGCTGTATAAACTCCTTCTCCCAACCATAGCATTGGGAATCTACCCAAATGTAATGACTACAAAAGTGAAACACGAAGAACATAGTACAGTTGTGTACACTTATAAATGTATATGTTCGAGTGTATTCACTGTTGCAGTCCTGGTCCCCCCCCCCCCTCCAGCCTCCTACTTTTCTTTGGCTATACCTCTACTTTCCTTTACTATGCTTAAAGCCTTTTTGGTGTATTTGCTTTTGGTTGGAGGTATAATTTTGTGTTTTTAATTATATTTGCTCCCCATTAGGGCGGCACCTGACATCTGGGGCAAGAAAAACTGATGTAATGGCGTCGGCTGAATGTTTTATACCCCTGACGACCTGACGTCATGAAAGAAGGGACGGCAACTGACGCAGGACCCAAGACTTTGTTAATCAGGCCAACTGAGGGCAACCTGCCAGCAGATTACCCAAATGTAATGACTGCAACAGTGAATGCACTCGAACATCTACATTTATGGTAAGTGTGCACAACTGTACTTTTCTCTCCCTCCATCCCCTTTATATCCTCTTTCCCTAGGGGGACATAAGTTTCCCACGGTGGCTTTTATCTACCAGGAGCACTTTACCTTATTTCCTTGTGCTTCTTATGGGTTAGGGCAAGAACAACTGATTTAATGACGTCGGCTGCCTTACTTTATAGCATTGATGACATGGCATCAGACTACAGGCGACTGCAGTCGACACAAAAAAACATTGACTCTGGTATTCGGGCCAGCCGAGGGCTACCACAGCAGGGATAACCCACAGGTGATGACTGCAACAGTGAATAAACTTGAACGTCTACATTTTGGTAAGTGTACACAACTGTACTTTCCTCTCCTACTCCATCCATCCAAGAGAAACTGTTGGAAAATACCATTGCAACCAGATCTGCTCACTCAACAACAAGGTGGTCTTCTCCATCCAAATCTAGCATCTCTGTGTCACTCTGTGGATGATAGGGTTCTGATCCCTAAAATACACCTCTGTCTGAGGAGGTGGTTCAAATTGTACAGTAATCCATAAAGCCTACCACCAGAAAATTATATACAGCTAAGTGGAAAAGATTTTCAGTTTGGGGCTTCAAGCACAGCCAGGACCCATTCTTATCAGATAACCCCTTATGTCCTCAAATATCTCTGTGGATTATTACACTCTGGTGTGGCATACTATTCCATTAAAGCCCAACTTTATGCCATTAACACCTCCCTGCTGCTTGATCCTTCTCTCATTAACAGGATGGAGGTCAATTTTTTCTTGAGGGGAGTCTTACATCCTAAACTACTTAGGAAAGTTATTTCTCCTCCCTGGATTCTAAATTTTGTGCTGAAAAAACTTACTTTGCCCCCTTTTGATCCATCAGCTTCTGCCACTTTAAAATTCTGCACCTGGAAGACTATCTTTCTGCTTGCTCTTACCTAGGCCAGCAGTGTGTCTGAACTTCAGAGTCTTATGGCTATTCCACCCTTCCTCATTTTCCACATGGACAGGGCAACTCTTGGGGCCAGTTCATCATTCATGTCCAAGGTGGTGAATGAGATGTCTCTCAACCAGGCTAGCCACCTGCCTATCTTTTTCCTCCTAATCACCAAAATAAGGGGGAAAGAGTTCTCCACTCAATAGATATTCTCAGGCAGCTATGGTTTTACTTTGACAAAAAAAACCTGTCAGGTAAACTGACCAACCTTTTGTTTCATTCATGGATTCCAGACTGGGCCAGCCTGTCTCTAAGCAAACCACTGCATCTTGCATTCAAAGTCATTGCCTTCCTGCCCAAAAGTACATTCTACTCAGGCAGTGGCCTCGTCTGTGGCATTCCACAACGGTGTAGATGCCAGGTCTATCTTGGAAGCAGCCACATGGTCGTCTGTGCATACCCTTCACCAAGCATTACAAGATTTATGCCTTTTCCAGGTCCAGGGCTACCTTTGCTAGGTCTCTAGTGTCTGGTCTCCTGGACAGCTCCTCCTGTCTTTAGACAGCCTCCCTCTTCTCTGCCTCCTTCAGCTGTAGCAATCACCTACATGTTAAGAATACTGCAACAGTGATTTCAGTTAGGAAGTAGTGCAGTTGTGTAAGAACTTAACATAACAGTAGATGCCATACTGATCACGGTTTGTAGTATTCCTTCCCCTTTCTCTTCCTCTGCTCCTATATTTCTCTTTTTCTTCTTTTGTAGTCTGTCACCTAATAGATTGCTTTTGGGGGACTTTACTTACATTTTCGAGCTGCACCACTGCTAGCTGTCTGCTTTCCACTCAGTAGTCACCAGGCATCTGGGTTGGTGATGGTCTGAGGTACTTGTGCAGACATCCTCTTATACACCTCAGTTCATGTGAGTTGAGGTCATGAACAGATGTACACCCTCAGGAAGGTAAAGCTTTGGTACCCAGCCAGATGTCAGGGAATGAAAACTCGTATGTTAAGGTACTGCAACAGAGATCAGTAGGTCCTTTACTGTTATGTTAAGGTCTTACACAACTCTACTTTCTTCACTTGCAGGATCCACCTACTTACAAGTTGGGCCAGGAATACTTAATAGATGAAACTCTGAACCTGCTGTCCCCCAATAACTTTTTCAATGGGCATAAAGTTGATGTTTGATGTTTAAGTAACTTCAACTCATGAACAGTCCTCTTCAACTGATGCAGGTTTTCATTTATAAACTCTGCTAGATGATGCTTTAATGTAGTCCTGAAGGCATCAAATTTGAAGGCTGTCCTCAGTGCAGCTTTCAGAATCATGTACTTAATTTGTGTGCTCATCTCTAGCAATAGCCAAACATTCACCTGTGATATGTAAAGAAGGAATAGAAAGATGCATCTTTCTGCACTTTTCCCAGAAGAAGAAAAGGAACTTGTGAGCCACGTTTCCCTGCAGAGACACACTCAGGCCATGATGACACATCTCATCATTTTGCCGTTTCTCTGAAAGAGGCCACCCTTGCATAAGCTGTCAGTTTTGTGGTGGAGATTTCCATCTGGCTCTCCAAGGAACCCTCATTTCGTGCAAGGTGTTATTGCCAAATGATGAGGCTAAAGAAAAGAGAGTGGACTTTCTCCTTTTAAACAGATTCAGGGACCTAGCCTGTGAAACTTCCCAGCATTAAATCTACTCATTATCCTGCCCCTAAAAAAATGGCTACAGTATATGTGCCATTACAGAAAGGTCTGACATATTAGATGATCTAAAAGCAGACCCTGCTACAAATGCACTTGTCACAAGAGTCTCAGAAGAGAGTGGTTCCCTGTGACACATTAAAACCTGACAGGGAATCTAAAGTAATGGATCTGGCAAGAATAATTGATTTAAAGTATTCTGTAAGGCCAACCAGTCCTCCCACATATGATACTTTATCAGAACTCTCATTTTAAAACAATAGTGACTCTTCCAGATTGTGATGATAAAGATAAACTTGAGATTTAATTCTACAACAGGCGAGATAGGTGTACATATTTTAAAGTTTTAATATGACTCTGTTTTTTGCATTCCTTAGGGCAGCTAGTACAACAGTGGCCATAAAAAGACCTGTCTGACTAAATACAGAATCTTAACCAGATGATGTTTTGGGCAATTTGAGATGCTTCTAAGACTTATAAAGATCACTGTTGCAGTATCATTCATATTGACTGACAATTAACATCAGACATATGTCTGCCCATATAACCACATTTCCAGTATTTCAGATATCCACAGAGAAGAGCAGGTCTCCTCCTGACACTGACAACATCAATAGATTACTTGGCAGAAAAAGAAAAATGGCTTACTTCATCTTCAGTTCCTTTTGTCACAGCATAGCAAACAGTAGTCTCTCCACTTTTAGCCATGCATTTTTCAGGAAGAATTACCTTCTAAGAATTATCTTGTTACTGAGGTTGACATTTTATAGTTTTACTGTTGCATTTGTTTAGTTAATTCATGATGTTGGCTTTTTTAAGATTTTGATGACTTTTCCAAGGTCATTAATGTTGTCAGAAAAGATTACAAAATTTACATATCTCTCTGTGAGATCCTTTACAAGAGGTTTGCCACTTTCATTGATTTTTATGTCAGTGAGAGCTACCAGGTTTCACTAGTGTCACATTGACATCACACTCCTGAAAGTCAGTCTATTAGTTAGGGTCCTGGTAACCTATGTAGAGCAAACTGTCCATTGATCACCATGTATCCACAAATTCCTTTTCATTGCATAACTAATTAGTAAGAGTATGGCACCCAGGTGCAAGGATGTGATTATTCTGCCATATTGGGCACTTATTAGACCAATTATTGAGTGTAATGCTCCTTGTGGCATGTGAACTCCCGTAGGATTTTCTCACCAAGAAAATCAGGGGGTCTAAAATCATAAGAACTACACTAATTATCTCAAAGCCTTGTCCCTATTTTCTGTATCATACAGGCTGATGGGTTATTTTTGCCTCACATATACAGTGTGTCAACAGATCATATCCTGTCTCATCTACTGCACATCCACAAGTCCAATTATGGCATAAACTCCTGCTGAAGAGGTCTTAAACTCTTCTGTAGCATAAATAGAACACATTAGAGGAATAGGTATGTATCACAGAGAATTCCATTTTTTAATCATCTCCACATAAAACAAAGTACAATGGATATAAAAAGTGTACACACCCCTGTTAAAATGCCAGGTTTTTGTGATATAAAAAATTAGACCACAGTAAATCGTTTCAAAACTTTTCCCATCTTTAATGTGACCTATAACCTGTACAATTCAGTCGAAAAACAAACAAATCTGTTAGGGGAAAAAATATAAAAAATGTACAATAAGCTGGTTGCATAAGTGTGCACATCCTTAAACTAATACTTTGTTGAAGCACCTTTTGATTTAATTACAGCATTCAGTCTTCTTGGGTTAGGAGTCTATCAGAATGGCACATCTTGACTTGGCAATATTTTCTCACTCTTCCTTGCAAAAGCACTTCAGATCTGTCAGATTGCAATGGCATCTCTTGTGCACAGCCCTCTTTAGGTCACCCCACAGATTTTTCTATTGGATTTAGGTCTGGGCTCTGACTGGGCCATTCCAAAACTTTAATTTTCTTCTGCTGAAGCCATTCTTTTGTTGATTTGGATGTATGCTTGGGGTCATTGTCGTGTTGAAAGGTGAAATTCCTCTTCATCTTCAGCTTTCTAGCAGACGCCAAAAGTGACTGGTATTTGGAACTGTTCATAATTCCCTCCACATTGACTAAAGCCAAGGTTCCATCTGGAGAAAAGCAACCCCAATGCATGATACTGCCACCACCATGCTTCACGATGGGGATGGTGATATTTTGGTGATGCAAAGTGTTTTTTTTTTTTTTTTTTTGCGCCAAACGTACCTTTTGGAGTTGTGGCCAAAAAGTTCAACCTTGGTCTCATCAGACCATAACACATTTTCCCACATGCTTTTGGGAGACTTGATGTATTGTTTTGCAAATTTTAGCCGGGCCTGGATGTTTTTATGTGTAAGAAAAGGGTTCTGCCTTTCAATCCTACCCCATAGTCTAGACATATGGAGAATACGGGAGATTGTTGTCACATGTAGTACACTACCAGTACTTGCCAGAAATTCCTGCAGCTCCTTCAGTGTTGCTGTGTAGGTCTCTTGGCAGCATCCCTGACCAGTTTTTGTCTCATTTTTTCATCACTTTTTGAGGGACATCCAGTTATTTGCAATGTCATTGTTGTCCCATATTTTCTCCACTTTTTGATGACTGTCTTCACTGTGTTCCATGGTATATCCAATGCTGTGGAAATTTTTTTGTACCGTTCTCCTGACTGATGCCTTTCAACAGTGAGATCCCTTTCATGCTTTGTAAGTTCTCTGCAAACCGTGGGTTTTGCTGTAGCAGGCAACTGACTAAATGTCAGGAAAATCCTACTAGGACAGCTGAACTTTATTTGGGGTTAATCAGAGTCTCTCTAATTAATGACAGGTGTGTTTGCAAGAAGATTGAATGCTGTAATTAAATCAAAAGGTGATTCAACAAAGTATTAGTTTAAGGGTGTGCACACTTATGCAACCAGCTTATTGTACGTTTTATTTTATTTTTTTATATTTTCCCCTAACAGATTTGTTTGTTTTTCAATTGAATTGAACAGGTTATAGGTCACAATAAAGGTGGGAAAAGTTTTGAAATGATTTATTGTGGTCTAATTTTTTTAAATCACACAAACCTGGCATTTTAACAGGGGTGTGTACACCTTTTTACATCCACTGTACTTCTCTATTCAGATATCTGGAAGAATAGAACCTTTGTCCCTTATGGAATGAGGTAACATGTAAATGTTCTGCCTGTTTTGGGTTATTCATATTTAAATTACAAGGACTAAAAACATTATGTAAATGCACGCTTAAGCTTGTAAAGATCCTTTAGGACCAGTAGCCTAGTAAGAAACTATGAAAGAACTTTTAGAGGCCTTAAACCTACTAAAGTCCATCCTTGCTGCTTAAGGAGAACCTTGTGTTACTGATTTTAACAAAGTAAGGAAAAAAGTGCCACCATTAGAAGGATAAATTGAAGAAGAAAAAAAGAAAGATTACTCTTAAAAATTCCACAGATAGAGTTCATGAGGCCTTAACCCCAGCTTTGTTTCTTCTACTTCCCCGACTTTATTTGCACCTTTGGTGGCTAACAGCAGGATTGAGACAGACCTTTTTCCCCCATCTCTCTGCTTCGCATCCAGTCACCAATTCCCAGGCACCCACTTGCCACTTTTCAATTCTCCCTGTCATCACATTTTTGGACTCTCTCTATTCAGGAAGCCATGGCTTCAGGCCAGGAACCTATTATTTTGGTGGTTTGGATATACTGGAGTCAGCACCTAGCTTAAAAAAGTCCATCCCGATGATGCATACTGTGGCCCCATCCATTTCTGATCATAGAGGTTTTTCAGAAGATTGTGTCCACCTTGAGTGCCATGCCTCCTGTCAAAAGGACAACACCATCCCCAAGTGGTTGTCAGTCTCGTGTCACAGATGATGAGGCTGTAGACCTTGCATGTTCTAGCCAGCTCTGTCCATTGATAAACTGAGGATTTTTTTTTCTTGTTTGTGAGTTGTCACCAGTATTTCTAATGAGTATTAAGACCAGATCAGTATGTTCCTTTTAGTCACACACTAAGATGCTGCTCATTATTCACTGTCACAATACTGACTCTTGGGATTCCTGCTTATAGGAACCCAAAGACTGGCCTTGCATACTGGAGATGTTTCTGTTTCCCTCTTGGCCCTGTGGAGGACTAAAACTACTGACATAAATATATTGGTAGTGTAGTGAGGAGCAGGCTGGTGCCATTTTCATTTCTTTCTTGCTGCAGCTCAGTGTGCATTCCAAGTCTTCCAGTTGTCTCATCAGTTCATTGGGTAAGCCAGAATGCAGTGCTGAGATAAGTACCCCATTGGGAAGAGTTTTCTTTAGGTTGCATTTTTGGCTATTATTTTGTAATGTAAATGCCAGAAAAAGTGAACAGTTGCAATAGATGTAGAAAGCAAGTACCCAGTAGTGACTTCTACAACTTGTCTTTTTTTGTCTCGGTTTGGAGCACTATGTGCCCATTTGTCCCCAGTTTTCTGTGTTTAACCAGAGACCCATAAAATGCAGTGCAGAATCTCTATAGGGATTCTTATTGCTGAAGAGGACCTGTGTCTAGTCTCTGTGTGTTATGCAACTGCCAGTTCTTTCTCTAACTGCTGGCATGCAAAGAAAAAATCCTTGGAGAAGTGCACAAAGAAGAAGATGATTTTGGGAGGCAAAAGATACCACTCAAGGGTGATTGTACTGGCAAAACTCATTTGCATCCCAAGTATTCAGTGCCTAATTCAACTGAGGACTCTTGCATGACACTTAAGCCAGAAGAAGGTGGAATAATCAGTCAGACCTGCAACCACTTTCCAGACCATGATGAATTTGTACCTCATCACTGCCGACAGAGATTGAAGAAAAAAAAAAAAGATTACTCTTAACATCCCAATGATAACTCACTGTTAGTACGTGAAAGAGTCAAGGAGGACTGGATTAAGGTGCCTGATGCATGCCCACATTCCAAAGCCAAAAAGGTTGAAAACAGCCGTTTATAGGCTCAAGACACTGAAACCCAAACAGCCATTGGTCGGCTTCCCATCTAGTGCTGTCTGGGTGTCAGCCCCCCACCCATTCCCTCTTACAGGACGTTTTTAGATTAGCTCAGGACAGTTTATGAAATCTAGATTGCCAGTTTCTGAAGAACTTTGTCATGAGTACTTTATACCAAAAAAGGAACTTTCTTTCCACAGAGATTCAGATACCTCTTGCTCAGTGATGGAGGAATTGGCATATGTGAATCAAATATCTTTACCATCTTATTTGCAGTTTGCAGACTAATGCTGAGAACACCCTTGGGTCACAGCAAGGAATCCAGTAAAGCTGCAGCCATTGGATTGGTCCTGTTCCCAATAACAGGGAAAGTAAAACTTGACGGGTGGCGAAAAAAAGATATACACCTCAGCTAGGCTGATTATTGGTGCCCTCAGCTGTCAGTCTGCCATGATAAATTTGCGAGAGACCCTCCTTGACCTGTTCAGACAAAAGGAAGAGGAGATGGAATACATGGGCCTTCAAAGATTTGTTGGAGATGTGATGGGAATGAGTGAGGTAACTGGGAACTTGTTGTTTGATATTGTCAGTCTTCATTCTTAACTAATGGGTTCAGTTCTGACCTCTCAGAACCAAACTCGGCTATTATACATGGCTCGCATCAGCCAAAAACTCTCAAGATAAGGCTCTACCCACAATACCCCTCCTCCCATTACCCCAGATCTCACTTGCCGCTCTGAAAATCGGATGCGTCAGCCAATACTCTCGGCTAAGTGCTTGTATTTACTGTTTTTCCTTTGCTTAATTGGCATTAAACTCTTGTTTAACCTATTTTGATAACTATCACTATTTTTCTGTGTGTGTGTGTGTGTGTGTGTGTGTGTGTGTGTGTGTGTGTGTGTGTGTGTGTGTGTGTGTGTGTGTGTGTCTGTGTGTGTGTGTTTTGACTGCAGTTACTTTCTTACCCACTCCCTTTTGCCTAATGGTATTTCATGTTACTATCGCTGGTAAACTACTTTTCTTTTCTCTTCCTTTCCCTCTCTCTCCCTTTACTGATAGGTAGTTCTTAAATACCATTGTTGGTATATTCCTTTTCCATTGCTGGAATTTTCAAAAAAAAAAAAAAAAACCTTTTTCTCCTCTTTAGGTGTGATTGAATATGGTAGAGAAGCAAAAAGGCGCTTCCAGCTTCAAACAGTGTCAGGATTGTGGCAGAAAGATGCCCAATTCGGATGGGAATCTTTCCTGCGTTTACTGTCTGGGTGCCCCCCACCTTGAAATTGTTGATAAAATTTGTCAGGGCTTTTAGTGCCTGTACGTTAGCAGAAAGATGAAACAAGCTTATTTTAAAAGGCTTGTTAAAAGGTCCGTTCAGTGAAGCGCCCTCTATGACTGAGACTTCTAAATCTGCTAAAATGGAGTGAAAAAAGAGAAGTCACTCTGTGCCATCCTCATCTTTGGCACAGGAAGGAAAGTCTCATAAATCACAGGTTCTCTCTGCCTCTACGGAACCGAGAGTTAAATTTCCTAAGTTGACTGACTCAGACTTCGGCTCCAACAGTGGCTCAGTCCACCTTGGTTTCGACAGTCATTGCACAATATAGACTACTTCGGCACCGACCACCACCTCAGTGCCGACCTCTTCGACACAGACAATAGTTTCTGCTCCAGCATCTACCATTTCTTATTCAGTCCAGGCTTCCCCCTCTACACAATCAGTGGTGTCAAAAGTCTAAACACTTATAGTTCCCAGGACTAGATATTCCCCTTCTGTAGACTTGTTCTTGGTCAGCTCCCCAGCCTTTTTCTTGATAGACCTGAGTTCCCTTCGGGAATGTCCATTCGTTCCTCCAAGAGTCTCACGGAAGTGAATGTGGTCAGATTAGTGGACCAACTTTTGGCAGCCAGGGGTCTCCCCGCACCTACGCAGTCCTCTCTCCCTTCTGGAGCCAAGGCTTATTTCCTAGGTCTCCACCAGTTTATCCTCCTTTGACCTCTTTTCAAGGTTTGGAGCCCTTCACTTCAACGCTCCCAGTCCCAGCTATCTTGGTGCCAGTGATAGTCCTTATTTCAGCACCGGGGTCATCTCTGTTGACTTCAGATCCTTTGGATCCATTGTACACCCGGGACCGTGGTTCGACTGCCTGTTCCAGAGTCGTTTCCATGGTTCTGACTGTTCTTAGGCACCGTCCTTGGGTCTTGGAACCATTTCAGTTTCTCACCCTTCCCCGGCTCCTATTCTGGAGGGTGGTTCATCAGAGCAAGGTGTGACCCCGGTTCTGAGATTCTTTCTCTGTCTCAGGTTCCCATCCCTCTTCAGATGGACCTGCTTTCCAGATCATGGGGAGCGCTCTAGCCTCAGCAGGCTCTAATCTGGCTTCTTCCTTATCTGAGTATCATATCTGTGTATCTTCTGGTTCACAGTTGTCACAATAATCTATGCTGGGACAGTGGGCACAAGAGCTGCAAGACATCCCTGTCCAGGGTCCCTCCTCTTTGGAGTCCTCCTCCATACCTCCCCCTGAGGAGCCACTCTGTAAAAGGACGTGCAAGAGGAAGCACCTTGATTCTCCAGAAGAATCGGTCACAGAAGACACAAATTATGATGAAGGGGAAGGTTCCCCCTGCTCCTCCATGAAGATGTCTCCTTTGGAGAGAAACTACAAATTTTGAAACAGAGGGGTGATTGGAAGCCCTCAAACCCATCCTCTGGAGGAATCTGTGTTCTTGCAAGCTTTTCGTATTTGCCCATCTACTTCTTGGGTGACCCCACCCACTGATGCCATAGTTAAGTTGATTGTTCAGCAAGTGTGAAAGGCTCCTGACTCTATTGAGTCTGTTCCCCAGAGACCGATTAAGATTTTGTCAGCCCCCTTGGTCAAAGGATCTAGCAGTGGATGCCATGGTGGTGGCGGCGGCCACCAAAAAGGCACTTGCAGAGGAGAGTTCAGCTATCCATCCTCCTAACAGAGAGTCCCAGGCTATGGACAGATTTGGGAAGTGGGTCTTTGCTTCATTGACCTTTTCTGTTAGGTCCTTGAACTTGTTGGCACATTTTACTAGACTCCAAAGAGATCTGATAACTGAGCTTTCAGACACCCTTGCAGGAGAAGTATCTGATGAGGTTCAAGATAAGGTTGCCTCTCAGCTTGCCACCCTGGAGTCAATCTCAAATTCATCCATGTGGCTTACTGCTCATACAACTGATGAGACGTCTAGAGCAGCAGGTACAGGTGTTGCCAGTAGGCCTTCTGCCTGGATGCGCTTGTGTTACTTCACGGAACCCTTTAAGTCTTCTTTTATCAATGCTCCTGTTGATGGTACTTCCTTGTTTACTCCAAAAGTTAGAGACACACTAGCCAGGTGTGAAAAAGACAGAAAGACCCTTTCTGCTGTGGGCATTCATTTTTCCACTCTGCAATGACCTTATTCCTGGAATCAGAGGAGTGGAAAAATATGGTTCAAGAAGACCCAAGGACCTTTTCGGGACACGTGTGGTGAATATCTCCCCCCCATCCCCCCAGGGACAGAGGAAGGAACTCTTTTGGAAGACGTACCCCCCCCCCCCCCCCCCCCCCCCGTGGCAAAGAGGGTCCATGTAACAAGGCTCCAGAGATTCCTTTTCTGGACAACCTTATCAGTGCTTCTGAATGGAGGCCTGATTGTTTACCTGTGGAGGCAGTTGGAGGAAGATTTTCTCGGTTCCCTATTACACGATTGAAACCTTAGGTTATCAAACACCTAAAGGTCGATCACAAAATGTCAAAGTCTGAAAATTGCGAACGGCAGTTTCCACACAGGGAAACTAGCCGTTTGGCGATTACACTGATTTTGTTCTTTCTCCACTGTAGAGCAATCTCGGAGTTGGTATACTTAGGGGAGTGTGGGGGCGAAGCCCCCCCCCCACTTTATTTCTGTTTATAACTTTTTTTTTTTTTTTTTTAATTTGGCCAGCGACATTGTTTTCCTGTGTGGAAATGGCCATTTCCGATATTAAGGGTTTGATATTTTGTGGTCGACCTTTAGGTGTTCAATAACCTAAGGTAATATAGACCCGATTTTTCTCTGCACCGCTCAGTCTGCCTTACAGTAACGTCTGATACCTGGGTGCAGAAAATAATTACCAGAGGTTACCATATCCCCTTCAATCTTTTGCCAAACCACCAAAAGTGAATCCCCAATTTTCCACCCAGTCAGAGGGATCTAGCAGCAGTAGAGATTCAAAAGATGCTTCAAAAAAGAGTCATCCAAGTAGCCCCACCAGACCAAATAGGATCTGGATTCTACTCAAGATTATTTTTAGTGCCGAAAAAAGTCAGGGAACTGGGGACCATTCCTGGATCTCAGCCTGTTGAACAAATTTGTACAACAGACAAAATTCCGGATGGTCGTGGTTCAGTCTATCCTTCACTTTCTAGAGAAGGATGATTGGATGTGCTGTATAGATCTTTAGGATATGTATTACCACATAAAGATAGACAAGTGCTCCAGAAGATATCTCCGCTTCCGGCTAGGAGCCAGTCATTACCAATTTCAAGCACTGCCCTTCAGTCTCACCACAGATCCCAGGATGCTCACCAAAGGCATGGCAGTCATGGCAGTTTATTTGCGACTACAAGGATTCCAGGTGTTTCTATATCTAGATGTCTGGCTCCTCACCACCCCCTCCAAGCATCTACTGCTTTACGCCATAGACTTCATCCTACATCTCGCTGAAACACTAGGCATTTCAGTCAACAAGGAAAAGTCGCAATTGACTCCCACACAGGATCTGGAGTTCATCGGAGCAAGATATTAAATACAGTGTTCAGTGTAAGCTCCCTTCCCCCTTCACAGGCTGTTAAAACTAAGATCTCAAGTTCAGCTAATCATTTCCCAAAACAAAGTTCCTGCTCGTCTGGCACTACAAGCTCTGGGAACCACAGCAGCAACTATAACAGTACCCCTGGTGAGGTACTACATGAGACTGCTTCAATGGCTCTTGGTATCACAATGGTCGATTCTAACACATCCCATGTTCCATCCAGTCCTGATAACAAATCTTGCAAAAAGGATTTAACTTGATGGATGAGGCCAGAAGAGAATCTATGGGGTCGTACCTTTCCTCCTCTCAGCCCAAGGCCGTAGTGACCACAGACGCATCCCAGATAAGGGTGGGGGGGGGCATTATCTGGGAAAGACTGTTCAAGGCACTTGGTCCCCACAGGAGGCCAATTTGTACATCAGTATCCTAGAATTGAGGGCAGTGCTTTTAGCGTTGCAAGCACTGCAGTCTGTCCTTCCTTCTGGGTTGGTTACAATCCAATCAGACCACGTTAGTAGTCTGGTATATCAACAAACCGGGAGGAACCAGGTCCTACCCTGTATGACAAATAGCCCTAAGGGTTTGGCAATGGGCTATTGCTTCCAACTGCTTTCTGATAGCAATGCATCTCCTGGGGAACTCCAACGTGATTGAGGACAAACTGAGCAGATGTATCCTCCTGCCTCACAAGTGGTCTGTCCATCTCAACATTGTGACTATGATCTTTTGTCGATGGGGTCAGCCGTGCTGTGACCTGTTCGCCTCTCCCATAAACAACAAATGCAGCAGCTACTTTGCCTTAACCCCCCCCCACAGGGAGTCCCTGTGAGATGTATTTGTCCTCGATTGGCCCCCGGGACGTCTGTATACCTTTTCCCCTATTCCACTGATCCCCAATTTCTTAGGGAAGCCCAAAGATTAAGAAGCAGAGTAATTCTCATTGTACCTTATTGCCCCCCCCCCCCCAAGTCTGGTTCACCGCCCTTGGACTCTGGACCTGCTGTCTCACCCTCAGGGCCTGGTGCATCCCAATCTTCAAAATGTCAAGCTGACGGCTTGGTTTCTCAAATTCCAGTAATTGCCAGGCAGAATAACTTGTCCTCTTAAGTACAAAAGATACTTCTGGCCTCCCGTAAACCATCCACCAGGAAGCTTTATCTAAGCAAATGGAAAAGATTTTCAATTTGGGTGTGTGCAAGCTACGTAGGCCCTTTCTCAGGGTCAGTTGATAAGGTGTCCTGGAATATTTAGCTACCCTATTTGATAAAGGTGCATCTACATCCAAAATTAAGGTTCATTTGGTTGCCATTTCAAATTTTCATAACTATTTTGATGACCCTTCCGTCATGTCTCATCGTTTATGCAAATTTTTTCTTAAAGGTGCTCTACATTTAAAACCCCCATTCAAAGATCCTGTAGGGCCATGGGATTTGACCTTGGTCTTACAGTGCCTATCAACAGCCATTTGAGCCAGCAGCTACTTGTGTCCTCAAGTTTTTATCTTGGAAGACCCTTTTCCTAGTGGCTGTCACGTCTGCTAGGAGAATTTCAGAGTTACAGGCTTTATGTATGAATCATCCCTGTAACATTTTTCACAAAGAAAGAGTATCACTTAGAACCAGTCCCACCTTCCTTCCCAAAGTTGTTTGTAGATAAGTTCCCACTGCTAAAGGTGTCTCAGATCAAAAATACAGTTGAGATAAAAATATTGAGCTCACCACCACAATTAAAAATGCTTGAACTTTAATATATACACAGTTAAAAGCACACTATAGCTAAAACAAATGCGGCATCCAAATGATTATCAAGAAAGTCAATCTCATTCCTCGAATGTTGGACTGTAAATTTCAAGAATTCAGTGGTAGTTTCAAGGTACTCAGAGAAGGACTTAAGCTGATCTTCATTCCCATTCCATAGAATAAAAATATCATCCATGAAACAACCATAGTATATAATATGTGCCATCCATGGATTGGTGTCGCATAGGACATGGCTTGATCCCCATTGTGCCAAAACTATATTTGAATAACTTGGCGCATGGCATGCCCATAGCTACACCCCATACTTGCCAATAATAAGTGCTGCCATAGAAGAATACATTATTCTCCAAAATCAGTTCTAGCAGGCAGCATATTACGTTGGAATTCAGCCCCAATGAAGATGAGAAATTTCTGACTGCTTCATTGCCATAAGAGTGAGGTATCACTGTAAATAAGTTATTCACATCTATAGCTATGTATAACGGCCAAGTCAGTTCTGGGAGGTTGGAACCAAACCCATCAGTCAAGAATGAATGAAGATCGACAGCACAGATGGAACATTATGGTAAGAACATAGCTTCCTTTTACAGGAATGTAGTGATTTGGCAAGTTTTGAAAATTCTCTACAGAATACTTTGTTAGAAATGATGGGGGTGCAATTAGTTTCAACTAAGAAAATGATTCTTTTAGCAGGGATATACTATTTAAATTGCCAAGACCTAGTAAGGTCTTACAAAATCTAATCCCTTTAGCTGTATTAAAAGGGGGGGGGGCAGTTACTAAAACGTGGACAGTAGCTAAAGTACTAAATGTTGTAAAGGAGATAAAAGAAGTAAAAGTGGGATCTTGAGAAAAGGATATTTACATAAAACAATGCACGCAGAATGGTGGTCAGGAGGAAGAGGAGTGAAATTTGAAAGGGCAAAAACTGAGGAATTTATGTAATGTTGGAGTGAATGAAAATTATTAAATTGTGTACTGTATGAAAATAAAAGACATTTTAATATGGTTTATTTTCTAATTTGTCTATTACTGTGTGTGTATCTAGGTTACTTTTTAATGTTGTGTTAAAAAAAGGCAAAAATAAAAAGTAATGTAGAAGATAAATGCTTGACTTGTGCAACCTCAATGGCCATGTCACCAGGCACTTCATGAAAAGTGGCTATGATGAATTAGATTTATCCTGCAAAAGCAGCAGCTTTGGGGTCCATTATTAAGAGACATAACTGGCTGTGAGGACTCAGCACTTTCCAGAACATGTAAAAGCAAAGCTCCTAGATGTCCCTGTAGATAAGGAGCTTCTCTTTGGACCTTTTTTGAGGAAGGTGCTTAAAAAGCTGAAGGAAAAGGGGAAAGTCTATGTAGCCAGACTCTTTTATTCCATAGCACTGTGATACGTCAGGAGCTACCATAGCCAAGGCTGGCTTTCAGTTGAAAAGGGTATTGGTCTTTCTAACCTAATCAAGAGAAGACCAAAGAGCAGGAAGGGTCCCATAATACCACAACAAAGGGTGCGGCTGTGGGTAAGAGCTGCTTCCTCCTCCTTATAAAACTCACCACACCAGTCTCCATCCCTGTCCCCTATATTTCTACCTTACTCATGACTGGGAGGTTGGCTGGCCTTTTTTTGCGAACAGTAGTAAAGTATCAAACATGGACAAGCGGGTTCTGAAGTTTATAAAATGTGGTTGCAACCTACAATTCCAGACGAAGCCAAGATTTCTGGTATTTCCCTCATTCCAAATCATTAGCAACAGTTGATGGCTTTCCAGATGCAAAGCCTTTTAACCCAGGAGGGCCATATAGAGGGTTCCAGAAAAAAGGAAAATGGGACTGGGCTTTACTTCAGGCTTACTCTAATCCTAAGAAAAGAAGGAACCTAAAGACCCATTCAAAACCTTTCCAGACCGAACACCTCGTCAGTTCCAGAGTTACAAATACTGTAATTTTAGATCCTTTTGTCCTTTACATTTTCATGCGCCCTTTTTGGTAATCCAAGACCTCAAGGATGCCTTTATGAACATCCCAGGCAGTTGCTAAGATTCAAAGCAGGGTGTACTCTGCATCATTTCACTTCCTTACATTTTGGCTTGTCTAATGTACCCACTGCCTTTACCAAGTACCTGGCTCCAGTAATTGCTTTTTGCAGGACAAATGATATGCACATCTACCTGAATGACTGCCTTATTTAGGCTTGATCCATACAAGAGATCCAAAATGCTCTAGAAGCTACAATTCAGTGTGTCCATTGGCTGAGATTGTCTCTAAACATTCCATAGTCCCATTTGGCTCCATTAAGACATGTCTGCTTTTTAAGGGCTGTATTGGACACAGGCAAGGAGAAAGCATTTCTGCTTGCAAACAAAGTCCTGTTTCTGACCCAGTACTTAAGAATTGCCATCTTGAACCTCTTTGCTACCTGGGACTTTCGTAAGAGTTCTGGGATGTATGGCCTTCTATGTACTTATGCTTCCCCATGCAAGACTGCATGAGGAGGCTGCAGTGGCACCCCAGAAACAGGTGGCCCAGGCATGCACAATCATTATAGATTTGAATTCTACTGTTATCCTGCTTCAAGAAATAGCTGTCATAGTAGATAGAACAAGTCTGGCTTCTTTCATAATGGAGCCAAGATCTTGGATACTTACCAAAGCTTCTCAGACCACTGCCTGTGAAGCTCATGAGGGAGCTGAGAGCTCAGGAAGCTTTTGCCAGGGCTTTCACAAACAAAGATATCGGTGTGAAGGAGATGATGGTGATAATCTTTGTTGTCAGAGCTTAGAAGCCCATTTGGCAACAGGAAGCTCTGCACATCGTGGCAGGCAGTACTACAGTGATGTGGTTTATCAACAAAGTGGGAACTCTCTCTAACTTCCAATGCAGACTGGTAGTGCAGGCATGGGAACTAGCCCAGCATGCATGTCTGATCTTCAGGACATAGTACATCCCATCTTAGGAAAAATGGGTTGGCAGACCCATCTGAACAGTGCATGATCAGATTGTCTTCCAACTCAGTGCAAGAAAATCTTATATAGGAAGATGGAAGAGGTTTTCGTACAGGTCCGTGACAGAGGACAGGACCCAGTGTAAGCACAGGTGTCTCTGGTCCTCACTTATTTGTCAAGACATGGCTGTCTTTAAATGTACATCAGCCACTTCTGCTTCTCCAAGTGGCTAATGAAACAGTTCTTAAAAGGAGTGCTACACCTAAGACCCTCCCCGAAAAGAGATTGTACCACCATGGTACTTCCTCTGTGTACTTGAAAATTTCACTTTGCTCCCTTTTGAAATGGCTGCTTCCACTACTATGAAATCCCTGTCTTGGAAAACTGGAATTTTGGTAGCATTGTCATCAGCCAGGCAGATATCAAAAAACACAAACTGTTATGAGCAAGGAGCGCTTCTTGGTATTTCACAAGGACAGTCCCACTCTGTACCAATCCATCCCTCATGTTTAAGGTGGTGACAAGAACTTTTTTTAAAACAAGCTATCCATTTCCAGTATTTTTCATCTCCTCAGGGCAAAGGGGAAATAATCTTACTCTCCATAGATGTGCATAGACAGTTGAGATTTTGTCTGAACAGGACAAAGCAATATAGAAAGTCTGATTTGTTTATTTATTGATATTTGATTATCAGGAAAGTCAGACTGGGTAGGAGCCCATTTTCAGTTGAGGCCCAGGGAGAAAACTCCAATATATATATATATTTTTTTGTTTATTATTTTTGTTAACTGGGATTGTCCAGCTGGGTAAACAAGCCCATTTTCACCGGATGTCTGGGGAGAAAGGCTCCAAACATTACAATGTAGAATTCTATATTGAATTTAAAGTAACAAGGACATTGTATAGGTTGCACATACTGTATTACAAGTGCTGGTAGCTGAAACTGCATTTAAAGTGTGAATTTACTAATAGTAACGAGTCAAGTATGTATGGTAAGAGATTATAATTATTAATGGCACATTATGATATGTACATTAACAGACTACAGATGTGGCTGTCTTAGCAAGGTATGATCAGTACATAACGGTATAGGCCAAAAGGTAGGACTTTCCATCAGGGTTAAGTTTGATTTGAAGAGAAGGAGGAGGCTGGGGAAATTATAAAAACATTTTAAAAACAATTTTACAATTTTCAGAAATATATAAAATCCTCTATGTTGTTGTTTGTCTTTCGGCTTTTCCAGGTTAGGGGTCGCCACAGCAGAACTCCGGTCCGCTAATGACTGGCAATAGATTTTTATGGTGCCAACTTGCCAGCTCGATGCCCAACCTTCAACGAAGGCACGCTGCCAAATTAGACATAATGTAATAGCATTGGTTAAAAACAGATACAACTTGTATGACAATGATTTAATATTTTGTGAAATTGTAGCCAATTAAGAGAAATTAAAGGTAAGTTAGCATATTGCAGACAGGAACTGCAATATGAGGTGCGAGAAAAATATGATTATTGCATATTTAGACGGAGTCAGGGGAGAAATTGATTGAAATTAGGAAGTGATTGAAGTAGGGGATAAGGAGGTATAAGGTATGAATAGATACTTATTCACATTTATGGAGAAAGAACAGAATCAGATTTTTGCTAGGGAGTCTTTTAGAATGGTTTTGAAAGACTGGAGGGGAGGATATTGACCTAATGGATGTAACTAAGGAGTTCTGTGTCTTAGCAGTATGGTATAAGTGCAGACAGTGCCCATCAAATTTGATAGGTTTGTGGATAGAGCAAAGTTTTTGGTCACTGGATCGTAATGAGAGAGTGGGAAGATAGTTGTGTAGAATGGTATTTAGTACTGGACAAAGCAGATGGATGCCTGGATAATTTTAAAGGTGGTCAGAAGCTGTGTATGTGTTATTTGATGGGATAGATGTTCATTGTGTTACACTGCTGCAGTCATCACACTTGGGTTATCTGCCGAAGGGTGGTCCCGCAGTCGGCCTGAGTTCCAAATTCTTGGTCCGGCGTCGGTTGCTGTCACTTCTTCCCTGACGTCAGTGCGACAGGGGTATAAAAGAGGCAGCCGACACCATTTTCTTCAGTCTTTCTTGCCGCGCGGTGCCCGAAGCAGAGGCAGTTCGCAAGTGCCGGTCGGCCGACTCCTGAGATTTTCAAATCGAATTTCAGACTGAAGTCTACAGTAAAGCTAAGTACCCCGTTGGGCAGCCTTTTCTTGCCTCAGACCGATGTCAGAAAAAGTTAATAATTGCATTTCTTGTGGGAAGCAAATACCTCATAAGGATTTTCATTCTTATTGCATTCCTTGCCTAGGCCCAGACCACGACATCACAGGTTGTCGGTTTTGTGCTAGGTTTAACGAACGAACTATTAAACGTCGGTTTGATTTCGCCCGACATTACTTTGGTAGAAAATTTAATTATACCATGCCGTCGGAGCAACCGACGACCAGGATGCATAAAAAGCGCAAAGATAAGGACAGGCAGCCGAGATCCAAACCAGACACCGAGGCCTCTGCTATGCCAGTCGCCGGTTCTCCGGTTTTACGTGAGGTGCCTACGCAGCCCCTGACGATCGCCGATTTAGAACCCCAGGCTGCATCCAACTCCCAAGCGGAGATTGCTGGGTCTCCACAGCCTTTGTCTTTAGGTCCTTCGATTCCATTGCTGAAGGGGATTCCGGTGTAGTTGAAAGGCCTTCAGTTGCTGAAGGTGTCTTCAGACCGACTACACTTACTATTAAATCCTATGCAAAGCTAAAAACACCTTTAAAAGTAAAGAAGCCTGTACAGCAGTCTCCAGTACAAGGCCCCATGCCTAAGAAACAGATGCTCAAGATGGCTGAAGACTTAATTACCCTAATCAGGGGTTCCCATCCCCCTCCTGACAAAAGGCCTAGACAGGAGGAGGAGGAGGACGCTTCGTCTGACCAGGTTTCCATTTCCCCAGACTCTTCTGAGGAACAGGACTACTCCTTTCCCCCTTATGAAGACTCTGATGCTGAAGAGTCAATTCCTTCAGCTTCTCCCCCAGACGACTACTCTTTTGGGGAAACTTTACATACCATGAGGGAACATTTCCACTGGGAAGGCCAGGATTACTCTGATTCTAAGAAAAGGCTCTGAGAGTTCCTTTTACTACCCCAGCACAGACCCCTTGCTATTCCACCTGTGTTACACATTGTGGATGATGTTTATTCAGAATCTAGCCTTAACCCAGATTCATTGCCTCCTGCACCAGTCAAACCAGATAGATACTACAGAGTCCCTGACTCACACAAATTCCTATATAAAAGCCCTGTTGCTGACCCAGAAACCATTTCCCAGGGTCCCAAAGAGGTTAAGACCTCTATTGCTAAAAATCCTGTACCCTCTGAAAGGGATTCTAGAGCACTAGACAGATGGGGAAAGAAAGTATATACCTCAGCTACTCTAGGTATGAGGGCCTTAAACTGCCAGGTTCACATGCTGAAATATCAACAATATTTGATGTCTTAATTAAAACAAAAAATGCTCACACATACAGAGCAGCCTGATTACAAGGAAATGCAAGAATTGTTGCATGCAGCAAAACAAGTGGGAAAACATACTTTGCAATGTGGATTTGATTCATTGGAAGCTTCCTGTAGAGCAGCAGTAACAGGGTCTGTCATTCGTAGGCATGCTTGGTTAAAAGAACAAACTTTACCTGATCATGTTAAAGCAAAGTTATTGGAAGCACCTTTACAGCAGGATGTTTTATTTGGTGTGAAAGCAGAAGAGGTTTTAAAGAAAATGGAGGATAAGGCAAAATCTATGCAGACGGTCAAGGACTTTTTACAGGTTCAACCCCCTCGTTTCAGCAGAAATTGGCCAACCAAAAACTGGTCCTTTCCAACTTCTGACAGACCACAGAGGGGCAAATACAGATGCCCAAGGGGCAGAGGTCAGCCACAAGGGTCTTACAAGCCTCGTCAATGGGGTGCCACAACCCAGAAAGGAGGAGAAGACAGGTCACAAACTTTCAGAAGGCAATCACAATGACTTACCCCTCAAACTGCCAAGCAAATCCCTCTTGGCAGCTCCCTTGGGAGGAAAACTTGCGCTTTTTGCAGCCAATTAGCATATCATCACAAAAGACAAATGGGTCCTAAATATTGTATCTCAAGGTTACAGGTTCCACTTTTACACTTTACCAAGGAAAAAAGGAATGCCAAACCTGCCACCAAATCAATGGGCAGAGGCTCAAAGACAAATTACAGCTCTCATGGACATGAGAGCCATTCAACACGTTCCTACACAGGAGCAAGGACAAGGATTTTACTCAAGACTCTTTCTGCTTCCACGAAAGGACAAAGCCTGGAGACCCATTCTGGACCTTTCAATTCTAAACACATACCTGGAAGTACCCAAATTCAAGATGCTCACACTACAGCAACTTCTTCCCATGCTGGGCAAGAAGGCTTGGCTGGTAACGTTGGACCTCAAGGAGGCATACCTGCATGTCCCTATCAGACAAAATTGCAGAAGATACCTCCGATTTATAGCAGGTTCAACTCATTAACCAATTCTCTGCACTGCCCTTTGGCTTATCTACTGCGCCCAGGGTCTTCACAAAATGCCTGGCACCAGTAATTGCATACTGCAGACAAAGAGGAATCCAAATATATCCATACCTGGACGACTGCCTTATTCAAGCAGACAGCAAGGACATTCTTTTAAAACATCTGGCGTTTGTAAAAAAACCTACTAAGTTGCCTAGGGTACACAGTAAACGAAAGGAAATCAAAACTAGTGCCCTCACAAGACATAATATTCCTGGGTGCCAGCTTAAATACAACGGCCCAGATGGCTTATCTCACGCCAGACAAGCAAGAACAACTGACCCAATACTTCAAAATGATGGCAACAAATACCCAACTCCCTGCAAGAAAAATTCTGCAGGCCTTGGGATTCATGCCATCTTGCATACTACTAATACCATATGCCAAACTGCATATGAGGAAATTACAATGGTACCTGAAAAGCGTATGGGCTCAACACAGCCACAGCTTGGAAACAATAATACCACTAATTCCCTGCCTTCAACAGGAATTTCTGTGGTGGGCTCAGGCATGTCACCTCAACAAGGGTCAACCTTTCACCTTGCCCACAGCCAGGCAAACAATGACAACAGATGCATCGGATTACGCCTGGGGAGCACACATGGCAGGACAGTGTATTCAGGGCAAGTGGTCTGCAGATCAAATGCATCTCCACATCAATCAAAAAGAGATGCTAGCTGTACAAAATGCCCTAACAGCTTTCAAGGACCTCCTGCATCCAGGACAACTGCTGATAAAGACGGACAATACTACAGTCATGTGGTACATAAACAAACAAGGGGGCACACATTCCTACCCCCTATGCAGGCAAGTGATGACCTTGTGGAACACAGCACTGACCTACCAAGTTCAACTACAAGCACAATTCCTGCCAGGAAAGAAAAATACATTGGCAGACGAACTAAGCAGAAATATCATGGATCCTCACGAGTGGAAACTAGACCCACAAGTATTCACAATGATAACTCAAAAATGGGGGAGCCCAGACATAGATCTGTTTGCCTCCCCCCAAAACTACCAACTGCGAAAGTTTTGCACAAGGACATACCACACACTAGCTTGGAAAGTGGACACCCTCTCATTCAGTTGGAAAACACTAACAGTGTATGCCTTTCCTCCACTACCTCTTCTGGCAAAGGTGCTGCTAAAAGCCAGATTAGAGAGACCACAAATGATACTTATTGCTCCAGACTGGCCATGGCCAACACTGGTATCCAATACTAAGGAACATGGCTCGAGGCCCACCATGGATTTTACCTCAAATTCCTCACCTGCTGACTCAGCAAAACAATCAGATTCTACACAGCCAGCTCAAGACTTTAAATCTGGCTGCATGGCAGATTATGTAAACAACCAGTCAGCACTTCTCTCTACAGCTGTTATGGATGTCATCCTGGAGGCCAGGAGACCCAGCACCAGGAAAGCCTACTCGGACAAATGGAAAAGATTCTGCGCCTGGAACCAGGCTAAAGGCCAAAATCCTCTTGTCCCAAATATTCCTCAGATTCTGCAATATTTAACTGAGATGTTGCACAAAGGCCTTTCCTTTTCATCTATAAAGATCCACGCTTCAGCTATTTCAGGTCATTACAACACGGATCCTCCTATTTTTTCACATCCATTATTAAGACAGTACCTCAGAGGGGGTAAGAACATAAGACCACCCCGAAGAGCACCAACTTGGGACCTCAATTTTGTTTTGGAAAAACTTACACTACCGCCCTTCGAGCCAGCTTTTTCAGCTGATTTACAATTTTTATCATGGAAAGCTGCCCTGCTGCTAGCAATAACTTCAGCACGAAGAGTCTCAGAGCTACAGGCCCTAATGGCAGTGGAGCCTTTCATAATTTTTCATCAAGACAGAGTCTCTTTACGAACTAACCCTTCCTTTATGCCAAAGGTAGTATCCAGTGTGGCTCTAAACCAAACCATTCATTTACCCACCTTTTATCCAAACCCCCAGAATAAAGGGAAAGGCTCCTACACTCTTTGGACATTCACAGACAATTACGTTTCTACTTGGATAAAACAAAGGTTTTCAGAAAATCTGATCAACTCTTTGTATCCTATGCTGCAGGATCTCAAGGAAAGCCTATATCAAAACGGACCATTTCAAAATGGATAGGACATTGTATCTGTTTCTGCTACACACACCATGGGAAGCCTGTACCTAGTAACATTAGGCCTCATTCCACCAGGGCTACAGCAACATCAGCAGCCTTCCTCAGAGTAGTAACCAACCAAGGATATTTTGGAAGCTTCAACTTGGAGTTCAGTGCACACATTCACCAAGCACTACCACCTACCTCTGTACTCAAAAACCAGAGCTGGCTTTGCCACTGCAGATGTTCATCGTGTTACCCTGCTGCAGTCATCACACTTGGGTTATCCTGTCGTCAGGCGGTCCCGCAGTCGGCCGGAATTCCAAAGTCTTGGTCCGGCGTCGGTTGCTGTCGCCTCTTCCCTGACGTCATGCGCCAGGGGTATATATAATGCAACCGACGCCATTTTCTCCAGTCTTTCATGCCACGCGGTGCCCGAAGCAGAAGCAGTTCGCAAGTGCCGGTCGGCTGACTCCTGAGATATTCGAATTTCGGACCGAAGTCTTCTATAAAGCTAAGTACCCCGTTGGGGAAACTTTTCTTGCCTCAGACCGATGTCAGAAAAAGTTAACAATTGTATTTCTTGTGGGAAGCAAATACCTCATAAGGATTTTCATTCTTATTGCATACCTTGCCTAGGCCCAGACCACGACGTCACTTCTTGTCGGTTTTGTGCTAGGTTTAATAAGCATACTATTAAAAGACGCTTTGATTTCGCACGACACTACTTCGGTAGGAAATTTAACTACGCCATGCCGTCGGAGCAACTGACTACCGGTGTGCACAGAAAACGCAGGGATAAGGACAGACAGCCCAGGCCTAAGCCAGATTCCGAGGCCTCGGCTGATCCGGTCTCCGGTTCTCCGGTCCTCAGTGAGGCTCCGACGCAGCCCCCGACTACCGCAGATCTGGAACCCGAGACCGCTACAGAAATTTTGACGGAATGTACCAGGCCGACGCAGCCTTTTACTTCAGGCCCTTCCAACGACTTTGCTACAAAAGACGGTACTACAGAAACGCCATCGGTTTCTGAAGGCGTTTTCAGACCGACAACCCTCACCATTAAAACGTTTTCTAAGTCGAAGACTCCTCCTAAATCTAAAAAGAATGCACTTCAGTCTCCTGTTCAAGGCCCCATGCCTAAGAAACAGATGCTCAAAATGGCTGAAGATTTGATTTCTTTAATCAGGGGTTCCCAGCCCCCTCCTGACAAAAGGCCTAGACAAGAGTAAGATTATGCATCCTCTGAGTAAATGTCCATTTCTTCAGACTCCTCTGAGGACCAAGACGACTACTTCTCTCCTTATGAAGATTCTGATGCTGAGGACTCTATTCCCTCAGCTTCTCCTCCTGAAGACTACTCCTTTGGGGAAACTTTACACACTATGAGGGAACACTTTCACTGGGAAGGTCAGGACTACTCTGATTCAAAGAAAAGGCTCAGAGAGTTTCTTTTACTCCCCCAACACAGACCACTTGCCATCCCACCAGTTTTGGACATTGTGGATGATGTCTATTTAGAATCCAGTTTCAACCCAGACTCTCTACCTCCTGCTCCGGCTAAGCCTGACAGATATTATAGAGTGCCTGATTCCCACAAATTTCTTTACAAAAGCCCTGTAGCTGACCCAGAGACTATCTCACAGGGTCCCAAGGGGGCTAAGGCTTCTATGGCTAAAAACCCAGTACCTCCTGATAGGGATTCCAGAGCACTAGACAGGTGGGGGAAAAAGGTTTACACCTCAGCCACACTAGCTATGAGGGCACTGAATTGTCAATTTCACATGCTTAAGTATCAGCAATTTCTAATCTCTCAAGTTAAAGCAAAGAATAACCTCTCTCCCTCAACAATCTGAATTGAAAGAAGTACAGGATCTGTTGCACGCCACTGAGCAGGTGGGCAAACATACCTTACAATGTGGGTTTGATTCTTTGGAGGCCTCCTGCAGAGCAGCTGTCACTGGGTCTGTTATACGTAGGCATGCTTGGTTAAAGGAACAAACTCTGCCTGATCATGTTAAAGCAAAACTACTAGATGCTCCCTTACAGCGAGATGTTCTTTCTGGAGTTAAAGCAGAAGAAGTTTTAAAGAAAATGGAAGATAAGGCAAAATCTATGCAGACAGTCAAAGATTTCCTACAAGTACAACCCCCTCGCTTCAGTAGAAACTGGCCAACAAGAAATTGGTCCTTTCCAGCCACTGACAGACCACAGAGGGGTAAATACAGATGCCCAAGAGGCAGAGGACAACCACAAGCCCAGTATAAACCTCGCCAATGGGGCTCTACAACACAGAAGGGAGGAGAAGACAGGTCTCAAACCACCAGAAGGCAAACTCAATGACTTGCACCTCATCTGGCCAAGCAATACTCTCTTGGCAGCCCCCTTGGGGGGAAAACTCGCACTTTTTGCAGACAACTGGCACATTGTCACAAAGGACAAATGGGTCCTAGACATAATTTTACGAGGATACAGATTCCACTTTCACACCTTGCCAATGAAAAGAGGAATGCCAAACCTGCCACAAAATCAACGGGCAGAGGCACAAAAGCAAATTACAGCTCTCATGGACATGAGAGCCATTCAACTGGTACCTACTCGAGAGCAAGGCCAAGGATTTTATTAAAGACTCTTTCTAGTGCCCAGAAAGGACAATGCCTGGCGACCAATTCTGGACCTTTCAATTCTAAACACTTACTTACAAGTACCCAAATTCAAGATGCTAACACTACAGCAGCTACTTCCCATGTTGGGCAAGGAAGCATGGCTAGTAACGTTGGACCTCAAGGAGGCATACCTGCATGCCCCTATCAGACAAAGTTGCAGAAGATACCTCCGTTTCATTGCAGGTTCAACCCATTACCAATTCTCTGCACTGCCCTTTGGCTTATCTACTGCGCCCAGAGTTTTCACAAAATGCCTGGCACCAGTAATTGCATACTGCAGACAAAGAGGAATTCAAATATATCCATACCTGGACGACTGCCTCATCCAAGCAGAAAGCAGACATTCTCTTACATCATCTGGCCTTTGTAAAGCATCTACTAAACTGCCTGGGGTACACAGTAAACGAAAAGAAGTCAAAACTAGTACCCTCACAAAAAATGACATTCCTGGGTGCCAGCTTGAATACAATGACCCAGAAGGCTTATCTTACGCCAGACAAACAACTACAACTGACTCAATATTTCAAGACAATGGCAACAAAGACCCAATTAACTGCAAGAAAAATTCTGCAGGCTTTGGGCTTCATGGCATCTTGCATACTAATAATACCATTTGCAAAGCTGCATATGAGGAAATTACAGTGGTACCTAAAAAGCGTATGGTCTCAACACAGCCACAGCTTGGACACAATGATATCTCTCATTCCCTGCCTACAACAGGAATTTCTATGGTGGTCACAGGCATGTCACCTCAAGGGTCAACCTTTCACCTTGCCCCCAGCCAGGCAAACTATCACAACAGATGCTTCAGACTACGCCTGGGGGGCACACATGGCAGGACAATGCATTCAAGGCCTATGGACTGCAGATCAAAGAAATCTGCACATAAATCAAAAAGAGATGCTAGCTGTACAGAAAGCTCTGACAGCCTTCAAGGATCTATTGCATCCAGGACAACTTGCAATAAAGACGGACAACACCACAGTAATGTGGTACATAAACAAACAAGGGGGTACACATTCTTACCCTCTATGCAGGCAAGCAATGACCTTATGGAACACAGCTCTGGCCTACCAAGTCCAGCTACAAGCTCAATTCCTGCCGGGACAGAAGAACACATTGGCAGACAACCTCAGCAGAAACATCAAGGATCCCCACGAGTGGAAACTAGATCCCCAAATATTTACAATGATAACTCAAAAATGGGGCCTTCCAGACATAGACCTGTTTGCCAGTCCTCAAAATTATCAACTGACAAAATTTTGTACAAGGACATTTCACCATCAAGCTTGGAAAGTGGACTCTCTCTCTTTCAGTTGGAAAAACCTGACAGTATATGCCTTCCCTCTTTTGCCTCTCCTCACAAAGGTTCTTTTGAAAGTCAAAAAGGAGAGACCATGACTGATTCTCATATCCCCAGACTGGCCACACCAGCACTGGTATCCGCTATTGAAAAATATGGCCCACAGCCCGCCATGGATATTGCCTCAAATCCCCCATTTGCTCACACAACAAAACAATCAGATTCTTCACAGCCAGCTCAAAACTTTAAATCTGGCTGCATGGCAAATCATCTAAACATCCAACCAGCACCTCTTTCACAAGCAGTTCTGGATGTTATTCTGGAAGCCAGGAGGCCAAGCACCAGGAAGGCTTATTCGGACAAATAGAAAAGGTTTTGTACCTGGAACCAAGCTAAAGGCCAAGACACAATTCAGCCTCACATGCCTCACATTCTACAGTATTTAGCTGAGATGTTGCACAAAGGACTTTCCCTTTCCTCAATTAAAATCCATGCTTTGGCTATTTCAGCTCACTACAACACGGATCCACCTTTATTTTCACATCCTCTTCTAAGGCAGTTCCTCAGAGGGGCAAAAAACATTAGACCACCCAGGAGAGCTCCTACACCAACATGGGACCTCAGTTTTGTTCTGGAAAAACTAACGCTTCCTCCCTTTGAACCAGCTTTCTCTGCAGATCTACAGTTCCTATCATGGAAGACTGCCCTGCTCCTAGCAATAACTTCAGCTAGAAGAGTCTCAGAGCTACAGGCACTAATGGCAGTGGAACCTTTCCTCATTTTTCATCAAGACAGAGTTTCTCTACGAACTAATCCTTCCTTTATGCCTAAGGTGGTTTCCAGTGTGTCTTTAAATCAAACCATCCACTTACCCACCTTCTTCCCCAATCCACAGAACAAAGGTGAGAGACTCCTGCATTCCTTGGACATTCACAGGCAGCTTCGTTACTATTTGGACAAAACTAAGGCTTTCAGAAAAAATGACCAGCTCTTTGTATCCTATGCTAGTTTCTCAAGGGAAGGCTATATCAAAGCAAACCATTTCTAAATGGATAGGTCATTGCATACGTTTCTGCTATACCCATCATGGGAAACCAGTTCCTGCTTCCATTAGATCCCACTCTACCAGGGCAACAGCTACCTCTACAGCCTTTCTCAGGGGGGTTCCAACCAAGGAAATTTTAGAAGCTGCAACTTGGAGTTCAGTACACACCTTTACCAAACACTATCACTTACCGCTTTACTTCGCCATTGCAGTTCTGCAGGGCCTTATAGCCTCCACTAACCCTCTATGATACCTCCCCCCTACCTTAGCTTTGGGATTCTACCCAAGTGTGATGACTGCAGCAGGGTAACACGATGAACATAGTACAGTTTTGTACCTACCATAAATGTAGATGTTCGAGTGTTCACCCTACTGCAGTCCAGGTTACGCCCCCTCCTTCCCCTCTGATCTACTGGCTAAATCTCTTCTATGCCTTACTGATGTAGTTGCTTATAGCTGAAGGGATTTTGTGTTTGTGCTGTGGTTACTCCTTTTGGTACTAATTACTGACCACCTTTTTGGGGGCACCTGACATCTGGGGCAAGAAAAACTGAAGAAAATGGCGTTGGTTGCATTATATGTACCCCTGGCGCACTGACGTCAGGGAAGAGGCGACAGCAACCAACGCCAGACCAAGACTTTGGAATTCCGGCCGACTGCAGGGCCGCCTGACGACAGGATAACCCAAGTGTGATGACTGCAGCAGGGTGAACACTCGAACATCTACATTTATGGTAGGTACAAAACTGTACTTTCTGCAGGGCCTACTAGCTTTTCCAAACCCCTTTTATTACCAACCACCCAGCCTTAGCTTTGGGATTCAACCCAAGTGTGATGACTGCAGCAGTGTAACACGATGAACATAGTGCAGTTTTGTACCTACCATAAATGTAGATGTTCGAGTGTTCACACTGCTGCAGTCCAGGTTACCCTCCCACCTTCCCCTCTTCTTACCTGGGTTTTACCTATAGCTCTCTGTTTATACAATCTCTAAGATGTATTTCTATATGGTGTATTTGCTTACAGCTGTAGCTATTGTTTTCTACTTATGTAATTTACTTAGGATTATGTATTGCCTTCCTATTTGGGGGCACCTGACATCTGGGGCAAGAAAAACTGAAAAAATGGCGTCGGCTGCC
Source organism: Protopterus annectens (assembly GCF_019279795.1). Lineage (NCBI taxonomy): Eukaryota > Metazoa > Chordata > Ceratodontiformes > Protopteridae > Protopterus > Protopterus annectens. The sequence goes on from NC_056730.1 coordinate 426,143,563, forward strand.
TCTTTTATATCCCTGTCGCACTGACGTCAGGGAAGAAGCGACAGCAACCGACGCCAGACCAAGACTTTGGAACTCGGGCCGACTGCGGGACCGCCTGACGGCAGATAACCCAAGTGTGATGACTGCAGCAGCGTGAACACTCGAACATCTACATTTATGGTAGGTACAAAACTGTACTTTCTAACCAGTTTGTTTTTTTAGTGCTGAACAGTGGTGGGTTCTGAAAGTGGTATTTGCTGCAAATGTAGCCACTGTATTATAGCATTGTTCAAGTTTTGCTTTTTTGTGACGTCTGGAGGATAGTAAAGATGGGAGAGCTCCATAAAGCAGTGAGGGGCGGAGGCAAGTGTAGTTTTAGTTAAGTTGGTAAGAGTTTTTAGTTCTGTAAAGCATCTCCAGTTTTTGGTGAGGTTTTATGCAATTATATCCTTTCAGGTTGAATTTAAGGTCATCACCCTCCATCATTCGTAATAATGTGCTATGAGAACTGACTTCATTGGTTACATTATTAAGAGAGAGGATTTTATATTTTTTTGTGAGAGAGGGATTGGGGGGAAAGTAGTTTCTTTTGGGTTAAGCATAAGTTTTGAGGTACAAAGCCTTATTTTGGTAGCTGTTAAAAGCTTCATGAGTAATTTTATTTATTTATTTATTTATTTTGAGATGTGCCAGTTTGTCTGATGTGCATATGAGTGTGGAGTCATCTGTGTATTATTTATTAGTGCAGTCTGTTCTATGCATGTGCAGAGGGTGTTGGTGAGAATATTAAAGAGGCGGGGACAGAGAATAGGACCTTGTAGTACACCGGTGGTGACTGGGAGTTATGGAGAGAGAGTGGAGTGCCTTTTTACTGACTGACTACCTACTGAACAACTTGCTTTAGAACCATAGAAGGGTGGACTGAGACAGACCTAGTGAGGGCATTTGAAGCAGAAGTTTGTTGTAACAAACTATGTCTAAGGCTTTAAACAAGTCTAGAAATAAGGAGGAGTCTAGTTAGCCATTATCTCTAGCTTTATTGACAGTATCTATAAAGGTTATACATGCAGTGTTAGTACTATGGGAGGAAAGGAAGCCTATTTGTGGGAGATTGGAGTTTTTCCTGCAGGAAGCAGTGTAGCAATTGATTTTGAATATGTTTTGGAGAGGGGGAATAAGATTGCTGTAGCTCTAAAGTTAATGATGTCTGTTGAATTTCCTGCGTTGTGTAGAGGTATAATGTATGATTTTTCCAGAGAGAGAATTTTGGAATTCCTGGATTGACCTATTTATAAGGATTGAGACAGGACAGGGAATATTGTCGGTTTCTATTTTAAGGTACTCTCTTGGAGCATCATTAGCTGAAGTAGAGCATGGTTTGAATTTGAGTAGTTTTGTATAGGATATGGGTGCAGGCTTGAAGATGAAAGTTGATGTGATGATATTTGGGTGTTGGGAAGGGTTGGGATTAAATGTCGGGGAATGCTTGATTATGGACGTAATAGTATCTGTGAAACAAGAGTCGAATTCTATTGCAGTTTCAAATGGTGAGTTATTGGTGGAGGGGTTAGGGTTGAATTTTTGGCCAGGATGTAAGATTTCTTTAGTGGTTGACCAGAATTTTTTAGGGTTGTGTGTACAATTGTTGTGAATGTAGTTAAATTATAGATCTGATGTTATCCTAGTCACCATTCATCATGTATGGGTCCAGGATCCAACATCGGGTCTGAGCCTGGCACCCTTAAACAACAGCTTAGCTCAAGCTCCTTCCCTCCCATAATGCTCTGCTGCCCTCTAGCCCCTCAGATCTTGTTGCTGCATTTACATGTCAGATTGCTCAGCTCTTCGGGTTATTCATTCTTTTTGTTAGTAGGTGTGTTTCCTTTTGGAATTTTTCCTTATCTTATTTTTCACTTCTTAAAGTTCCTCTATAGTTTTTGTCTAGTTCCTAACCCTTTTTTCCCTCCTGTTGGTTCGTTTGGTTTTTGGTGCCTTTTTCCCAGTTTACTTAGTGTAGTTGTAGTTCCTTTCTGGGAGTAGTTCTTATTAGTTGTGGTTTATTTTATCTTCTGTTGATTATTTGGTTTCAATTAGTGTTTTTTGAGTTAGGAGAGACTTCAGGGTTTTGATTTTTGGCCTGTTTATGGTACTGTCCTTTGTTTTTTTCTTTGGCATTGGTTGCCTTGGCTTTTCTCTATGTCGGAGAAACCTTTAGGTTTCAAGCGGTGCTCCTCGTGTGGTTGGAAGATGCTGGTCTCCAGATCGCATGAGGAGTGCCTTTGCTGTCTTAGTGCCGACCATCTGAAGGTTGAATGCGGCATTTGTGCCTCGTTCAACCCCAGAGCCCAAAAGGCTTGGTTAAGGGAGGTCCCCTAGTCAAAGATTCCTTGACCAAGTCGGGCCCCTCTAGCCATAAAAGAAAAGTTTTCCCTCCTTCTACCTCAGGGGAGGCTCCTTCTAAGAAAGCCAGGCTGACAATCTCAGGTCCCTGGATCCAAATCTAGCCTTAGCGGTGTCTGATCCGAGAACCTCAGATGTGAGGGCTTCCGGAGAGTCAACTCCCAGATCTAAGGCCTCTGGTTCCAGATCTTTGGATCTGAGGGCTCTGCTCTTGACTCCCAGATCCAAGGCTTTCAGTTCGAAGCCTTCAGATCCAAGCCAGACTGCACTTGTCACGGACCTGACCGGATCCGATGGATTCAAGAATTCCTTCCTCGGACCCTCATGTGTCCTCAGACCCGATTTGGTCGGATCTAAGACCCGTGCGGGATCCCATTGTTATAGAGGATTTTCCTTCGGTCCCTTCTGGAGGGGATCATTTGTTTACCACTCCATGCAGGGCCCATTCTCCAGCTCATAGGAGAAGATTCTCGGGGTCCCGACACAGGTCTCCAGCCAGGTCCTCCCATCTCCTCCCAATCCTCCAGGTGCATCCTGCCTTCAGACATGGACAGGATGATGCTGTCCTTTTTGAAGGCTCAATTGAGTTGGGGCTTTTGGCTTCCCCAGCCCACAAGCATAGGGAGCCTTCTCCCCCTTCCTGCCTATCTTCTCCTTTCGACCTTGCACAGATTGGACTCAGGGGATCTGGTGCGCTGCGTGTTGGCAATGGGGGTTTCCTGGGACTCCCTTTGTCCCTACTCCATCAGGGTGTATGGCCAGTTCTCTTCCCATTCCCCTGGGACAGGCAGGGCCACTGGTCTGGGTTGTCGCCCTGGAGACGGTGGGTTGCTTCGGGTCTGGGCTTCTCGGACCATTCTCTGCACTCAGTGCTTTGGCGCTTGATAGCTCTGGACTGGCACTCTCCAAAGGGTTTGGGATTCTGGCGGGGTCAGCTCACTCCTCAGTTGTGTGTTATCAGTGGGGGAGGGAGCCTCGTCCAGTCCCTCCACATTCCGAATAGTGGAAAGATCCCTCTCTTCTGCCAGAGTAGCCTTTCCAACTCACCGTGCTCCTGGCCAGCTCCAGAATTTGAGCAGACCCCCTCATCCTGCTTCCAGTCAGCCCGTCTGGTCTAGCCTACAGGCTGAGCTGTGATCTCTTTGTTTCCACTCTCAATCACAAATGCAACATTTACTTCGCCTTGATCCCCCCAGTGGGGGAGTCCCCCCAGGGACACACTGACTCATGATTGGCCTCCGGGTCTCCTTTATGCTTTTCTACCATTACCCTTAATCCTGAGAGTTCTTCAGAAAACAAGACACATCAGGACGCAGTTGAGCCTCTTTGCCCCTGTTCTGGCCTCGGCAGGTGTGGTTCCCTCTCCTACACTCTCATCTGAAGCACCCCCCTTGGGTGCTCAATCCGGTGCTGGATCTGATCTCCCATCCATCACTCCATCCACTCCCGAATCTGCAGACCCTCCATCTGACAGCTTGGTTTGTCCACTTCTAGAGATTATTGCTGAGTCCAGGCTAGTGTCCCCTGTGATGGACATTATCCTCGCTGATGCCATGGTGGTGGCGGCGGCCACCAAGAAAGAGACGTCAGAAACCTCTTCTTATGTCCATCCTCCTAATAGAGAGACTAGGACGATGGACAGATACGGGAAATGCATCTTTAGTTCTGCGACATTTGCCATGAGATCACTTAACTATTTAACCCATTTCACCCGTCTTCAACGAGATCTCCTCATAGAACTTGGAGATACTCTAAAGGGCAACACAGGTGATGCTGTCTGAGAAGGTGACGGCACAGATTAACACCCTTAATTCTATTGTGAACTTGTCCATGCGGCTCATTTCTTATGCAGCTGATGGGTTGAGCCGAGCGGCAGGTTCAGCGATGGCTCTGCTGAGACAATCCTGGATGCGCTTATGCTCCTTTGCGCAAGCCTTCAAGTCTTCCTTCGTCAACACTCCATTTGATGGCTCTTCCCTGTTTGGTCCCAAAGTCAAGGAGACTCTCACTAGGTGTGAGCAGGAGGGAAAGACTCTGCCTGCTGTAGGAGTCCGTTTTTCCACCCCTACTAGACCATATCCCAAAGGGCAGAGAGGTGGAAAAATGTGGTTCTGGAAATCCCAAGGAGCTTTCCAAAACACACGTAGTGAACCCCCCTCCAGGGGCAGAGGAGGGGGTAATAATGGAAGATGCTGCCCGAGCGGCAGAGGGGGTCTGCAGAACCAGGGTGACACGGAGCAGTTCCTTGGCAAGCCCTATCAGCGCCCCTGAAAGCAGGCCCGACTGTCCGGCTCTGGAGGCAGTTGGGGGTCACTTGTCTTTGTACCCAGATGCCTGGCTAGGAATTACAACAGATTCTTGGGTACAAAGCATAGTTACCAGAGGTTACATCATTCCATTTTCGGAATCCCCTCCTATTCGAACAAGAATCCCAGACGTTCCACCCAGACTGTGGCATCAAGCAGCCATAGTAATCCACAAGCTGCTAGAAAAAAGAGTCATCCAGCCAGTCCTGGTGGACCAGACAGGATCCGGAACTTACTCCAGGCTCTTTTTAGTTCCAAAGAAAATGGGGGACTGGAGGCCCATTTTAGACCTCAGCAGACTCAACACCTTTGTCAAGAAGGAAAAGTTCCGGATGGTCACGCTTCAATCGATACTACCGTTTCTAGGAACGGGCGATTGGATGTGCTCTATCGATCTCAAGGATGCGTACTACCACATCAAAATGGCCAGACCATCCAGAGATCATTTGCATTTCTGGCTGGGGGCCTGTCACTACCAATTCCGAGCACTGCCCTTTGGTCTCACCACAGCCCCCAGAGTGTTCACCAAATGCATGGCAATGGTTACGGATCACCTGAGACGTCTAGGATTCCGGGTGTTTCCGTATCTGGACGACTGGCTCCTAACCGCCACCACCAGGCATCAAGTGATTCTCGCAAGAGATTACACAATCAATCTGTGCTCTCAGTTAGGTATAACCATAAATTTCGAAAAATCTGCTTTATTACCATTGCAGCATATTTCCTTTATAGGAGCAGATCTAGACACCAACACCGCCTTGGACAGGTTGCCTCAAGCAAGAGTAATCTCTCTACGAAGTCAGGTGTCCCACTTGCTAATGGAAAGAAGAGTACTGGCCTCTCAAGTTCTGAAGCTATTAGGTACCATGGTAGCTACGCTCATAGCGGTTCCTCTGGGATGGATGCACATGAGAATACTCCAATGGTTACTTTTCACCCATTGGTCTTATCGGCAGCTTCCAATGTCGTTCAAGATTCTACTGACAAATGCTTGCAAAAATTATCTTTGGTGGTAAAACAGCCACCAGATAACTGTAGGTCGTCCATTTGTACTTCCCCCTCCCTCAGCCACGGTGACCACAGACGCTTCCCTGATAGGATGGGAGGAGCTGTTACAGGGAAGAATTATCCAAGGTATTTTGTCAGAGTTGGAATCCCATTTGCATATCAATGTCCTAGAGTTGAGAGCTGTGTTTCTAGAGTTGCAGCACTTTCACGACTCTACCTCGGGAGATGATTGCAGTCCAGGCGGACAACATGTTGGTGGTCTGGTATATCAACAAATGAGGGGGAGGACCAAGTCTTACCCCTTATGCTGAGAGGCCCTGAGAATTTGGCAGTGGGCTGTATCCACTGGGCGCTTTCTGATAGAAACACACATCTCTGGGACATCCAACGTGATAGCGGACAAACTGAGCAGAGCCATTCTGTTGCCCCACGAGTGGTCCCCTCAAAGAACAAGTGTCGGAAATGATATTCCGCAGATGGGGCCAGCCTTGATGCAACCTTTTTGCATCCCTGATGAATGCCAAATGCAGAAGCTACTTTGCCCTGTGTCCTCCACCGGGGGACGGCCCAAGGGATTTGCTCATACATGATTGGCCCTCTGGTCTCCTTTATGCCTTTCCACCAACCCCTCTGATCCCCTAGATTTTTACAGAAAGCCAAAAGCTTGGGAAGGACTGTTATTCTGATAGCCCCGTTTTGGCCTCGGCAGATATGGTTCCCCTTCCTTCAGCAATATCAAGTGGAAGAACCTTGGGTTCTGGACCCAGTGCCAGACCTTCTGACTCACTTGTCGGGAGTTCTTCACCCTTCTCTTCACTCCCTCAAATTGACAGCTTGGCTGCTCCACTTCACAACCTAGCCAGGTCATATAATTTGTCTTCCGTGGTGCAACCTATTCTAGTTTCTTCTCATAAAGTCTCCACCAGGAAACTGTATAACAGTAAATGGAAGCGGTTTGTTTGCTGGGCTTCTCAACATGATATTGATCCCTATGTCGCCTCCTATTCATAGTATTCTGGAGTTCTTGACTATGCTTTTTCATGAAGGTGCGGAAGCTGCCACTATAAGGTTTCAGTTGGCTGCAATATCCAACTTTCATGAGGATGCGAAGACTCTAATGTTATGTCTCACAGATATTATGTAAAGCCTTTCTGAAAGGGACTTAACACCTTAGGCCACCTATCAGACATCCAGTTACTCCCTGGAATGTAAATTTAGTACTGTCTCAACTTATGCTTCCCCCTTTTGAGCCTGCATCATCTTGTCTTCTGAAGTTTCTTTCTTGGAAGACAATTTTCTTGGTGGCTATCGGCACGTAGAATTTCTGAACTACAAGCTCTTTCTATCAGACGTCCATGTCTGGTCTTTCACCCCGACAGTGTGTCTCTCAGGACAAATCCTACCTTTCTTCCTAAGGTCTGCTCCGAGGCTAATTTGAACCAGTCTGTTGGGCTTCCCACTTTTTTCAGACACCATTCTAATAAATTGGAGTACATGTTACATAAGCTTGAAGTTCACAGACAATTGAGGTTTTATTTGGGCAGAACAAAGGAATTTAGGAAATCGGATCAGCTCTTTGTTTCCCATGTGGACAATAAGAAGGGGTTTCCTGTATCTGAAGTTACATTGTCTAAATGGTTATCTGATTGTATAAAAGTTATATATTCTTCAGCCAACCAACCCTTAGAACGTGATGTGAAAGCTCATTCTACCAGGTCTGTCTCTGCATCTCTGGCTCATGCAGCCCGTTTGCCTTTGGACACCATTTGTGCAGCTGCTACTTGGTCCAAACCTCATACGTTTATCACTCACTACAAATTGGACAGAGCCTCCAGGGACAGGGCTTCCTTTGGTTCCACTGTTCTCAGGAATGTACTCCCGTGAGCCACCCAGAATTAGGGTGCTTGGGATGCTACCCACGTGTAAGAACAAACGGCGAGATTGAACAACTTCACATAAAGAAGTTATGTTCTTACCATAATGTTCCATGTGAGTTGTTCATCTCACCTTTTGTTCTTGCACTCCCTCCCACCTTCCCCCTCCTTGTTCTTGAAGAACGGGTATGACTGGTGGTCTGGTTGGTCTGACTAATATCCTTCATTCCAGCCAGAGTATCTCTTAGCTAATTGTAAATATGTGCATACATATGTATATGTTTTGCATATTGGTATGTTTAGTTGTATTCGTTCTTGTCCTTCACTCCAGCCAGAGTATCTCTTAACTAATTGTAAATATGTGTATACATATGTATATATTTTGCATATTGGTATGTTTAGTTGTATTCTTTCTTGCTGGGTTCAGCAAACTAGATCTGAGGTTAGTCAGAGAGCATCATGTGATAGGGACTGTGCCTCAAGCTACTCAAAAGATCTTGAGCTTGGAAAGCAGCCAACTCGGAGATGATGGATCAGCTCTGAACCCACATGTTAGAACAAAAGGCGAGATGAACAACTCACATGGAACGTTATGGTAAGAACATAACTTCTTTTTTTTGTTGCACCCTCCAGTCAAGGACCTTTCTCCATCGTGGGATCTTACTCTGGTTTTGCAATCTGTAACTAAACCCCCTTTGGAGCCTGCTACATCCTGCAACCTTAAGTTTCTTTCCTGGAAGACTGCCATTTTGGTCGCTATAACCTCAACAAAGAGAGTATCAGAATTGCAGGCTTTTACCATTAAGCCTCCTTACTTAATATTTCATAAAGATAGAGTGACTTTGAATCCCATCCCTTCCTTTATGCCCAACGTGGCCACTGATGCGAATCTCAATCAATCAATCCAACTTCGAGTGTTCTTCCCTAATTATGCTAATAAAGGAGAATACATTTTACATACATTAGATGTCCATCATCAGCTTTGTTTAAATTTGCATAGAACTAAGTTCTTTTGGCTCTCAGACCAATTGTTTGTGGCCTTTTCAGTTAACAGGAAGGACCAAGCTGTGTCGAAAATTACTATCTCCCATTGGATTTCTCAGTGCATTTTTTTTTTCATTTACTCGTCATATGGTTCTCCTTTGCCTGGACCAGTTAGTGCTCATTCCACCAGGTCGGTGGCCACTTCAGCTACCTTTATAGCCCGTCAGTCTTTGGATGATGTTTGTGCAGTGGCAGCTTGGTCCTCTCCTCATACATTCATCTCTCATTACAAAATGTATTTAGTTTCTAGAGGAAGGTCTTCATTTGGCTCCACTTTTCTTCAGCATGTCCTTCCTTGAGGCCACCCAAGGTTTTTGGGTAGCGGGGGACTCTGACCCATATGTGAAGAATGGTGACTAGGATAACATCAAATTAATAGTTATGTACTCACCATAACTTGGTATCTTTGTTATCCATAGTCACCATTCATCACGGTCCCACCCACCAGCCCCCTTCCTGAGGGATTGGCAGGATTTGGTGGACCTTTTCTGGTGGCAGGTTTCTTCTGTCTGTCTGTCTTTCTCCAGGGCAAACTCGATCTGAGGGGTTAGAGGGCAGCAGAGCATTATGGGAGGGGAGGAGCTTGAGCAAAGCTGTTGTCTACATGTGCTGGCTTGGATCCGATGTCAGATCCTGGACCCATACATGATGAATGGTGACTACGGATAACACAGATACCAAGTTATGGTGAGTACATAACTATTATTGTTTGCCTTCATTTATTTCCTGTTAGTATGGTTGAAGTGCATTTTGAAGTTTTTCAGATATTATGGTGTTTTATATTTTTTGCCATTCTTTCCACACTTATGTATCCTGTATTGGCATTCTACTCTTTTTGGGTAGTCAGAATTGCATGAGTTGTTTTTAGTCTCTTCCTTCAAGAAGGTGGAAGGCTGTCTAGGATATGTAGGAAGGTTGTATTGAATTCATTTACAGCATCATCTAAGGGGAGCATTTTTAGGCTTTTATATTTTGGGGTTAAACTTCAGCAGGTTGTGTGTAGTTTTATACAGATGCTATTTAAGTGGATGTGTGAGATATCTGTTTTTTAATTTCTCCAAATCATTTGGGTTTCTAATACCATCATGGGAATGGACCCATTCCTAAGACAAAATACGATTAAAGTTCATGAAATTAGTATTGTTTCAGTCTTTGATGTCAGCCAGAAGTGCTCTTTGCAGCACCCGCAGTGTGCCTAGTAGTGACTCTTTCTGCAGTTTGTATGGAGTTACTTGTAGGTTCTTTTATATAAGACGTGTTGCTCCTACTACTGTTGAGACTGTCTGGATATCTTTCTTCCACGTTGCTCTTGTTTCTGGCTGCAAATCCAGATATTTTATGACTTTGTGTCTTTCTGTACGCAAGACACTGTAGTCACTGGATGTGACGATTTCAATGATCAATGCCACTTTTGTCTTCTTTTTCGTGGACCGCTATATCCGGTTGTATAGATTGGGAGATTGTCACTGAGAAAGTAACCTGGTGGCGAATTTAGCAGGTTCTGTTACTAGGATCCAGTCAGAGTCTGATGTCTTACTATAATATTTGGAGCTATTAATTAGTTGAGTGAAACCTTGTACATTCATGCTGGATGTAAGGGAGTTAGAGGCCTATGTCCAACCAATTGATACTGACATTTCCTAGTAGCATATTTTTATTGTGAAATTGTTATGAATATTCAATGTAGGATGGGTGCTGACTTGTCTAAACATGGGATAAACTCTTGGCTAGGCTTATAAGGGCCTCAGGGCAAATAGCCTCGTAACCTCTTATGATCCTCCTATGATCCTGTATCTTCCATTGTCGCTGTATTGTCACCAGGCATACCTCTCAATTGTACAGATTTTCGCCTCATATTTTTCCTACTGCGGTGGTGGTGCTGCGGTAGCGTTGCCGCCTCATAGCAAGACGTTGTCCCGTTCGATTCTCAGCTAGAGCGTCTTCTGTGTGGAGGCATATGTGAATGGGGCATGCCTTCGATGAAGGTTGTGCGTCAGGGCTGGTAACCCGGTACGTAAAAATCCACTACCAATCATTAGCGGACCAGAGTTCCGCTGTGGCGACCCCTAACCGGGGAAAGCCGAAAGACACAAACAATTTTTTCTGTGTTCCTCCTAAAATCTGTACCTTTCTGGCAAATAGCTGAGGAGTAGTGAAGTCATTAAATAATGACAAATGTTTGAATTTAAGACTCCACATCCTTCAGGACATTCATGCTAATGCAAAACCTATTATTCTGTCAGCTTTCTAAGTTTGTAAGAGCAATATTTAAAATCTGTCCCTATTTGTGCCCCCATCATTTTAGGCTTTGTCCAGATTTTTTGCTCTAAGAGGTTGAGCGGTATGTGACACAAGCAATGGTGAAAATGACAGTAATACATATTTGTTTATATCTATTTATTTTCAGGAAAGTATTAAGCTCTGCTGAATTGAATTTTGGTGGTGGTGTGTTGTAGGGGAATATGTGGTAGATGGGAAATGTTAAAGCAATGTCACCAGCTTTCCTGTCGTTACAGATGGTGTTGCCTAGGGGGGTATAATTTCAGAGTTGTTTAGGCTGGGTTTAAGCCAATATAAGAATATCAGGCTTGTTTGGGTAATCCCAGCATTTCGTTCATTATTTTTAGTTTTACACTTTTTATATTTAAGGTGGCAAATGTTAAGGTTACCAGAATGTGGTGGTTAGAGTAGTGGGTGGTAGAGAATTCTCTTGATGTTGCTTGAGATAGGTGAGGCTAGAATTGGGGTCTCCTAGGAAGGTTTTAGTATATTTGGGTATTATTGATTCGTGGCGAGTATTTTCCCACTTAATTTTATTTTGATCTGAGTTGAAATGGGATTAATCAGTCTGTATTTGCTGTAAAAGGGAAGGGCATCATTCAATAGGCTTGTTGCTGTATGGAGAGTTTAGGGAGGAAGTATGGATAGTTGGTTGCAACAGAGTTGGAGAGATGTTAAAGCTATTATTGATTCATGATAGGTTGAGAGATGGATTAGTAGGAGAATAGAGGATAAGCTTAGTAGTAGTGTGATTAAGTAAAAGGATCTGCATTTTCTTGATGGCAGGTAGTGGGAAGTAGGCATCAAGAAGGACATGAGACGTTGCAAGGCTGTTAGGCTATGTAGTGGTGGTGGATTCTGAAAGCTGGTAGATAGGAAGTAAGTATTTTCTGTGAAAGAAGATAATTTGGTTGTCCTGGTATCTTATGTTTCTGAAATATAAGAAGTAGAGGAGTTTGGAAGGATAGAGTATGTGGCTATAGTTAAGATAGGAAGTAGTAAAGGTTTATTACAGGAAAGTAGAAGTTGAAATGTAGAATAATAGGTTGGGAAAGGGTCCGAGTATGAATGGATGTAATGCAAAGCAAAACATATGGGAGGGGGAAAGGTTGTTGGGAATGATGCCAAATGTTAGACAGAAGTTGGGAAGTAGGCAAATAGAATCAGGATTGTTTGTATGATAGTAGTAAAGTTGTTTGGGGAGGGTTAGGGAACAGGTGCCACAGGTGAAATGTGTATGTTGGAAGTATAATAGAGTAGGAGGGGGTGGATGGTAATTGGGGGTACAGTAGGAAAGCAAAGTTGAGCAGCAGGGCTGATCATCTTTTTATTTGCCTCTGCCAGGGGCAGAGAGGGTAAACCTTACAGAAGGTCACATTGTCTTCTGTTGCACCCGTCATGACATGCCAGTACTAAATAAAACTGGAGGTCATTCAGCCAGGACCTTAGCTGGCACTACAGTTCAGCTTAGTGGAGTGAGCAAACATCTTTGAGACAGCCACCTGGTCTTCTTTGCCCACATTTATGACTCATTACAATCTGGCCATAATTTCCAAAGCCAGGGCAGGCTTTGTCACAACCAGTTTGCAAGGTCTTTCATCACCTGCCACTCCAGCAAGGCAACCACTGCATGGTCCAGAAGCTCAGAGTTTACCCAAGAGTCATTGAATTACAAAGTACTTAATACAGTTGTGGAGACTTGCCAGAATTGTAGGTGTTAGTTTATTCACTGTTTTCTGTACCAGTTCCCTTCCACCTTCCCCTCAATCCATGGAATACCTTTAGGTTGGGGTGGGTACTGGGACTACCTTTCTCCTTCTTTTTCCTCAGCAGATCAGGCATCTTCTTTCTCAAGAGGCCAGCAGCCTGGATAACCAGATTTGAGTGTCCTGGTTTTGTTCTCCCACCTTGGATGAGTCATCTTTGGGTTCATCATGCCTTAGTGTCTTGTACAACTCCTGAACCTACTAGAGCACAATGACCTGAAGATGCTGATGTCCTGAGGTCATTGGGGGATGTTTGGCAGACTAAGAAGAGAAAGTAAAAAGAACTCTGCTGTTCAGGCCAGTCTTTAGGCTCTTGCAGGCAAAACTACCATGGGTCAGTTCTCTGGCACTGAATATATTCGAACATCTACAATTATGGTAAGTTCCTAACACATGAATACTTAATCTTCCTACCTGCCTTTCCTTTGCCTTGTGCACAGTGTCATGTTTTTTTTTTTCTTGTTTCTTTCTTTATAACTTTGCCTGGTCTTAGGTTTTGAGTTTTTGGTATATTAGTTTAGGCAATCTTCATCTGTGTGGAGTGTAGCTGGTTCAGGTGGATTTAATTGTACTTGACTTATTTTTGTTAACTGTTTTGACTACAAGTAGCCTTAGCTGTGACAAAACCATTGCCTTTGTTTTGGTTGAGTAGTATAAGGAACGGTACTGGTTATCATGGTAAGTGTTTACTGATTTTGCTCAACTTTCTTGATTTTTTTTTTTATACTAGTACAGAATGGACAGCAGACTTAATATTACTTTTTAAAACGGGTAAATGGGCTAACAAAATCCACTCCTTAAGGCAAGCATACCTTGTGTGACATTCAAGGGAGAGGAATATTTTTATATTGTTTTAAACTCTGTTAATTAAATTGTCACTTAAGACATAGGCAAACATACATTAACAGAAAAGAAAATCATATTAACAGTTTTTTCCATTTGTATATATTATGTATCACTTGTCTTTTCTTTGTAACTTTCATCAGTCCAACATTACATTGTTTGTTTCTTTCGGCTTTTCCCGGTTAGGGGTCGCCACAGCGGAACTCCGGTCCGCTAATGATTGGCAGTAGATTTTGACGTGCTGGCTTGCCGGGCCTAACGCACAACCTTCAACAAAGGAACGCCCATTCACGCATGTCGCCACACAGAAGACGCTCTAACTGAGAATCGAACAGGCAACGTCTAACTGTGAGGCGACAACGCTACCGCAGCACCACCACCGCAGTCAGTCCAACATTACATAATTTGCTTAATTCCTGCCTTCCCTTAAACCCCACTCCCCCTCCTCTTGAACATTATTCTGCATGTATTGTTCCCTCAGTTTCCATTTATTTATATGTAATTTACTCATTCCCCTTTCTAAAGACCCCCTTCCAGTTATTTTGTATTTTTTGTAATTTTCAGTACTAAAATTCAGTTGGTTTGGACTTTGATTTCCATTTCCTAGTAATTGCTTTTACTGGCAGAAACAATTAAAATTAAGAAGGCTTTACTATGTCTAGGCAGTTCAGATCTTCTCAGCTCAGGAGAATCATAATGAATGTAATGTTTGTGATGGACATTTTAATAAAAAAAAAATTCTCAAAAACTGACTACAACTTTCTAAGGGAGGGTATCAGTAGCTTCACACCACCGTCCCCCTCAGAGGATGCAGACAAATATGCTGAACAGTATGCCAGTGCAGTATACAAGCACCTGTACAACTGCATGAACTCAGCCATACCCAACAGAACTAAAAACTGCTCCTCAAGGAAACACAAACCTATGTGGTGGACATCTCTATCAACAGGCTTTACAACAAAAGTAAAAAACTGTTGTCCAAGGGTAAAAAGTCATAAATCCCAGATTGGAAAAACTCCCTCCTTAACTTCAACAAGCAAATTAGATCACTAGTGAAAACCTCCAAAGTCAATTATGAATCAAAACTAGCCTCCGAAACAAAGGCCAACCACAAAGCCTTTTTCAGTTATGTCAGAAACCTCTATGGCAAATCCCAGGTTTGTTACGAATTGGTTCTTAACGGTACCACTTACACTGATCCTGTTGACTTAGCCAACCTGCTAGCAGACAGGTTCAGTGCAAACTTCACCCCGTCTCCCCCAAAGGCCCATTCGACATCCCCAATACTTGCCCTGCACCTCACATCTCCGTAGATAGTGTTAAAGGCCCTATCCAAGGCAAAGAACACAGCTTCCATGAGATCTGATAGTATCCCAGGCTGTATTCTGCAACATCTCCAGCAAGAGCTAGCCTCGCCATTGAGCACCCTATTCAACCATAAGTATAAGTATAGGCTTCATTCCAGTCCAGCAGAGTAGAGAACTGCTATTGTCATCCCTTTGCACAGAGGTGGTGCCACTACTGACCCTGGAAACTATCACCCCATTAGCTTGACAAGTCTGATCTGTAAGGCCATAGAGTGTATTATTGTGGACCTCATAAACAAGGACATAGGCAATCTCCAAGCACTTGACCCCACCCAGTTCGGATTCGTCAAGGCCAGATCTTGCCTGTTGAACCTGGTTGACTTTTTTGAGACTGTCACCAAGGCACTGGATGAAGGAAAGTCAGTATGTACAGCTTACCTTGACTTGGCCAAAGCCTTTGACACAATCCCCCACTCAGGCATCATCAAAAAGCTAACAGAACGTGGCATAAATCCCTATTTCATCAGGTGGGTGGCCAACTGGCTTACTGATAGGATCCACAAGGTCAAAATAGGTGCCACTACCTCCAACAGCAGTCCTGTTACTAGTTGTGTCCCCCAGGGATCTGTCCTGGGACCCCCTATTGTTTGACATCTACTTCTCAGAGGTCCAGTCAAAGACAAAAGGCCTGTGGCTGACCAATTTGCTGACAACTGTAAGTTGGGTGCTGTCATTGACTCCCCAAATGATAACATAATTCAAGAGGGTCTCACAGCAGTAAATGACTGGTGCCAAAGTCATGGCCTTAAGTTAAATGCAAAAAAATGTATTATCATACCATCTGGCAAAAACACAGTCCCTACCGATTTTCCACATTAGTGGCAACCCCCTAAGCACACAACCTCGAAGTACATCGCTGACCCTCTTCAAGCACAAGCTTGATGAGTGGATAGGCAGCCACAAATTTGTCCCAGGGATTCCACCTGTGTCCCTCATTGACAGGGGCGACAGGTGCTGATTGAGGTTTCTTTTTGGGGATAAACTCTTGGCTAGGCTTTTAAGGGCCCCAGAGCCATTAGCCTAGTAATCCCCTATGATCCAGTGAAACTTGTCAAGTCATATATAAAAGTCAGTGTGTACCAAGATTACACCAGGGAGTAAAAGATAGAAAGAAATGACTAGATTTGGTTAGGCAGAAATAATCAAGATGTTTTTGCGAGGGGCTTGACAAGTCGTGTCCAACAGGCTTGGTTTTTGAGCCTAAACAGGCCAAAGGTAGGGGACTTGATCTTACTAAGGGGAAATGAAACACACAAAGATAAACATGGGAACAGAGAGCATAAGAAGAGGAGAAAAGACATGGAACAGGACTGACATGCCACTCCAGAGCACAGGATGAAGCAGAAATGAGGTTTTTAATCACCCAAGTATAGATGAGCTAGGTATTTCAGGGGTTGCCAAGATTCTAGTGGAGGCAATGCATGAATTCTTTCTATAAATACAAAAGAGAACCAGAGGGTGGGTCTTCAGTTTCTGAGGTGTAAATTCCCAAAATTGTTTTCCCCTAGACCTCTTTCAGTGAGGTCCTTCCATTCCCACCTTAGCACAGTCAGCTACAATAACAAGAGGCTGTTGGCAGACGCTATGCCACAATTAATGTGATGACCGAGCAAATATTTCCTTGAATTTTACTCTCCTCATTTTTAGAGTTGGTTTGAGGTTCTGTTGTCAAGCAGAGTCTAGAAGGGATTCTTTCCTCTTAGCGTGGAGCACTACTTGCTCTGGTTCCAATCTCTGCAAGGCCATATGTTGTTCCCCTATTTTGAGGGGGTTAACAGTGAGACATTTGAACTCAGCAGGATACTTTCCTGTGGGTCAAGCATTGTGACACTGACTGGTCTATCAAGACCAGTCAGAACAGCCTTAAGGATTTTGTTGGCCTCAGAGCTGACTCAGAAGCCCTGATAGGTCATTTTGCTGTGAACTTTGCATTAAGTGGATCTTCAGTGTCAGTGATTAGGATTGTAAACTTGGGTCAGGGTCAGCAGTAGTGTCTGCCTTGATGTTGGCACAGGTAGTACTTGGTTTAGATACCAGTGACCAGGTCATTTCTGCCTTGTGACCAGTGTTAACACACACAAACAGTGGTCCCATTGAGCAGTACTTAGTGCAAATGTCTGCAGAGGCATTTGCACAGGGCTTGGGTTTGGCAGTTCAGCTATCCTCAGTGGAAGTTTTGCCACACCACCACTTTTCCCAGCAAAGCGAAGGGAGCTAACATGAATATGCTTCAAAAACATCTGAAGTGACTTGTGGTTCCTCCTCCTTGGATTAATCTCTCCCAAAGAAAAAGTGGGGGATCAGAGTTGTTAGAGGAGGCATTTGAAGTCCTCCACTCCAGATGTAGACCAGGATGAAGGTTCAGCTCCCCATCCTCAACAACCCTTATTTTCTGGAAATTTTAGAGTTAATAAGGCAAAAGGCCTTAATGATTGACTGTGTCCATTCTAACCCTTTCCACCCTACATTCCTCTGCTTCCAAGAGGAGTAGATTTAGGGGCTGCAGGTAGTGAGGAACTAACTGGGGGTCTGCCCTAGTGCAGGCATAAGAAGTATTGAGAAGGGAAGGGCAAGAAGTTCACTGTGGATAGGGAATGAATCTTCTTGCACCTGGCTTTTATCACCTGTGTTGCTGTACGTCCTGCAAGTTGGATTACTTGTAACATTCTACCCAGATGTAGCACTGTGGCAAGTACACTGTTTACATGAGTGCGCTTACATAGCTGTACTTTTCACTTATTCTCTTTTGGGTAAACCTGCACAGCAGTTAAACTTGTGTTTCTTTACCCAGTTCATAGGTTAATACTAGGCTGTCAGTCTGCAGACTATTACAAGCCAGCCAGTAGACAGGTCAGAATCAGACATTCTGTATGTGAGGTAAAGACCTTAAAAGATGTTCATCGTGCATACAGCTGCAGTCATAACAGATGGGTTATCCTGCCATCAGGCGGGTCCTCGGTCGGCCGAATTCCAAAGTCTAGGTCCGGCGTCGGTTGTAGTCACTTCTTCCCTGACGTCAGTGTGGCAGGGGTATAAAAGAACCAGCCGACGCCATCTTCTTCAGTCTTTCTTGCCGCGCGGTGCCCGAAGCAGAAGCAGTTCACAAGTGCTGGTCGGCCAGCTCCTGAGATTTACGAAAATATTTCAGCCGAAGTCTTCTTGAAAGCTAAGTAACCCGTTGGGGAAACTTTTCTTGCCTCAGACCGATGTCAGACAAAGTTAATAATTGCATTTCATGTGAGAAGCAAATACCGCATAAGGATTTCCACTCTTTCTGTATTCCTTGCTTAGGCCCAGACCACGACGTCTCGGCCTGCCGTTTTTGTGCTAGATTCAACAAACGCACTATTAAGCGTCGGGCGGAGTTCGCCCATCACTGTTTTGGTAAAAAATTTAATTATATTATGTCGTCGGATACTCCGACTCCAGTTTTGAGTAAAAGACACAAAGATAAGGACCGACATACGAGGTCCGCGACTTATACTGACACCACGCTAAGGCCGACTACCAGTTCTCCGGTTCTCAGCGAGGCGTCTACGCAGCCCCTGAGTACCGATGACACTTCATTACCGGTGTTTTCTGTGTCCGAGGTCGCAGGCTCCTCGGCCCCCATTCCGACTACAGATACCAATGCCACTTTTGGCGGGGAAACCCAGAGTTTAGACAGGCCTGCCATTTCTCAAGGTGTCCTCAGGCCTTCCTCCTTCTCTATTAAGGCTTTCACAAAATCTAAAGCACCCATGAAAACTAAAAAACAAGGACCTCAGACCCCCTCTCAAGGCCCCATGCCTAAAAAACAGATGCTCAAAATGGCTGAGGATTTGATTACTCTTATCAGGGGTTCACAACCCCCCTCGGACAAAAGGCCCAGATTAGAGGAAGACTACCCTTCCTCAGATCAAGCCTCTATTACCTCTGAACAATCTGAGGACCAGGAATATACATATTCTCCTTTTGAAGACTCTGATGCAGAGGAGTCTATTCCCTCGGTCTCCCCCCCTGAGGACTACTCTTTTGGGAAACCCTACATACTTTGAGGGAACACTTTCACTGGGAAGGCCAAGATTACTCAGATTCCAAGAAAAGGCTCAGGGATTTTCTCTTGCTCCCCCAGCATAGGCCTCTGGCTATCCCTCCTGTCTTAGAAATATTAGATGATGTGTACACAGAAGCCAGCCTCAACCCAGATTCTTTACCTCCAGCTCCTGTTAAACCAGACAGGTATTACCGGGTTCCTGATTCACACCAGTTCCTATGCAAAAGCCATACTGCTGACCCAGAAACTATTTCACAGGGTCCCAAGGGAATTAAGGCCTCTACTGCTAAAAACCCATTACCTTCAGAGAGAGATTCCAGAGCTTTAGAAAGGTGGGGGGAAAAGGTGTATACCTCGGCCACTTTAACCATGAGGGCATTAAACTGTCAGTTCCATATGTTAAAGTATCAACAGTTTTTATTATCTGAGTTGAAAAGCAAAATGACGCAACCTGAGCAACCAGATTTAAAAGAGTTGCAGGATTTGTTGCATAGTGCAGAGCAAGTTGGGTAAACATACCTTGCAGTGTGGTTTTGATGCTTTAGAGGCCTCATGTAGAGCTGCTGTTACAGGGTCTGTCATACGTAGACATGCTTGGCTCAAAGAACAAGCCTTACCAGATCATGTCAAAGCTAAATTACTAGATGCACCTCTTCAAAAAGATGTATTGTTTGGTGTTAAAGCTGAGGAGGTACTAAAGAAAATGGAGGAAAAGGCGAGAGCAATGCAAACAGTGAAAGATTTCCTGCAGGTACAACCTCCACGTTTCAGCAGAAACTGGCCTTCAAAAAATTGGTCCTTTCCAGCCATGGACAGACCTCAAAGAGGCAGATACAGGCGCCCAAGAGGTAGAGGGCAATCTCAAGGATCATTCAGAGCCAGGCAATGGCAAGCACCAACCCCAAGAGGTGGAGAAGATAGATCACAGTCATTCAGAAAGCAGACACAATGACTTTCCCCTTTACCTGCCAAGCAAAGCTTTAATGGCAGCACCTTTAGGCGGAAAACTGGCATTATTCTCAAAAAATTGGCATATTGTCACAAAAGACAAATGGATCCTGGACATTATAGACAGAGGCTACAGATTCCACTTTCACACCCTTCCAAAAATGAGAGGCATGCCAAACCTGCCACAAAATCAAAGGGCAGAGGCACAAAAACAAATTTCAGCTCTCATGGACATGAAAGCTATTCAAGAGGTGCCTGCAAAAGAACAAGGTCAAGGGTTTTATTCCAGACTATTCCTGGTACCAAGGAAAGACAAAGATTGGAGACCTATTTTAGATCTATCCATCCTAAACACATATTTACAGCTACCAAAATTCAAGATGCTCACATTACAGCAGCTTCTTCCCATGCTGGGCAAGGAGTCTTGGCTGGTAACATTGGACCTCAAGGAGGCATACCTGCATGTCCCTATCAGACAAGATTGCAGAAGATACCTCAGATTTCTTGCAGGTTCAACCCATTATCAATTCTCTGCATTGCCCTTTGGCTTATCTACTGCGCCCAAAGTGTTTACAAAATGCCTGGCATCAGTAATTGCCTTCTGCAGACTTCAAGGAATACAAATATACCCATATCTGGACAACTGCCTGATCCAACACCTGGCGTTTGTAATAAGACTGTTGAACTTTCTGGGATACACAGTCAACAAAAAGAAATTAAAACTAATACCCTCTCAAACAATAATTTTCCTGGGTGCCAGCTTGAATACAAACACCCAGATGGCCTACCTCACGCCAGACAAACAAGGGCAACTATCTCAATACTTCAGCAAAATGGCAACCTTCACCAGGCTGACTGCAAGGAAAGTCCTGCAGGCTCTGGGATTCATGGCATCTTGCATCCTGCTGATCCCATGTGCAAAGCTGCATATGAGGAAGCTTCAGTGGTACCTAAAAAACTTATGGTCTCAACACAGCCACAGTTTGGAAACAATTATACCACTCATTCCATGTCTTCAAAAGGAATTTCTGTGGTGGGCTCAAGCATGCCAAAGAAACAAAGGTCTCCCTTTCTGCATACCTCAAGCAAATCAAATCATCACAACAGACGCCTCGGACTACGCCTGGGGGGCACACATGAAAGATCAGTGCATTCAGGGAAAATGGTCCCAAAAAGAGAAGCACCTACACATCAACCAAAAGGAAATGTTAGCAGTACAAAATGCTATTATGACCTTCAAAGACCTACTGCATCCAGGCCGGCTATTGATAAGGACAGACAACACCACAGTGATGTGGTACATGAACAAACAGGGGGGAACTCATTCATACCCCCTGTGCAGACTAGCCATGACCCTTTGGAACACAGCTCTGGAATTGCAAATTCCAACTTCAGGCACAATTCCTGCCAGGGAAGGAAAACACACTGGCAGACAGCCTAAGCAGAAATATGACAGATCCACACGAATGGAAGTTGCATCCTCAAGTTTTCGCAAAGATAACTCAGGCATGGGGACAGCCAGACATAGATCTCTTTGCTACCCACAGAAATTACCAACTGAAAAAATTTTGCACAAGGACCTATCATCCACAGGCCTGGAAAGTGGACGCACTTTCCTTCAATTGGACAACATTGACAGTCTATGCCTTTCCACCTCTCCCTCTGCTGCCCAAAGTTCTATTAAAAGCCAGAGCAGAGAGGCCTAAAATGATTCTCATTGCTCCAGACTGGCCAAGACAACACTGGTATCCACTCCTGAAGAGCCTGACACATTCCCCACCATGGATCCTACCTCTAGTGCCTCTTCTGTTGTCCCAGCACAACTTCAAAACTTTTCACAGCCAGCTCAAAACCCTAAATCTAGCCGCATGGAGAATCCCTTGATTTCACAACAGACCCTCCTCTCCAAGGAGGTGTAGGATGTCATCTTGGAGGCCAGAAGACCTTCTACTAGAAAAGCCTACTCCGCCAAATGGAAGCGGTTTTGTGCCTGGAATCAGAAAAAGGGCCAGAATCCCTGGGTAATAAATATACCTCAAATATTACAGTACCTAGCTGAGATGTTAAACAGTGGACTTTCCTTCTCCTCCATCAAAATCCATGCTTCAGCCATTTCTGCACAATACAACACGGATCCTCCTTTATTCTCTCATCCTCTCTTAAGACAGTTCCTCAGAGGGGCTAAGAATATAAAACCCCCAAGGAAACCACCAGTCCCTGCTTGGGACCTCAACTTCATATTGGAAAAACTGACCCTTCCTCCATTTGAGCCAGCTGCTTCAACAGAACTACAATATTTGTCATGGAAAACAGCCTTCCTTCTGGCTACCACCTCAGCACACAGGGTTTCGGAACTACAGGACCTCATGGCTGTGCAACCTTTCATCATTTTCCATCAGGACAGAGTTTCCTTACGAACCAACCCTACCTTTATGCCAAAGGTAGTATCCAGTGTAGCCTTGAATCAGACTATCCACTTACCTACCTTTTACCCTAACCCACAAAACAAAGGGGAAAGACTACTGCATTCCTTGGACATTCACAGACAACTACATTATTATTTGGACAGGACAAAGCCATTCAGGAAATCCGAGTAACTCTTTGTGTCCTATGCTACAGGTGCTCAAGGAAAGGCTATCTCCAAACAGACAATCTCAAAATGGATAGCCCACTGCATACGCTTTTGTTACTCATGGAAAAGCTGTGCCTTCAAGCATCAGGTCCCACTCCACAAGGGCCACAGCTACCTCTGCACCTTTCCTCAGGGGGGTCCCTACCAAGGACATTTTGGAAGCAGCCACTTGGAGTTCAGTGCACACTTTCTCCAAACACTATCACCTTCCACTTTACTCAAAATCTAGAGCGGGATTTGACACAGCTGTCTTGCAGGGCATCCTGGCTCCTCCTAGTTCCACTTAGTGCCTGCCACCCCTACTTAGCTTTGGGATTCTACCCATCTGTTATGACTGCAGCTGTATGCACGATGAACATAGTACAGTTTTGTACCTACCATAAATGTAGATGTTCGAGTGCTCATACAGCTGCAGTCCAGGTTTCCCTCCCTCCATCCCCTCTTAGGACAGGCCTTATGACAAACACCTTCTCATACAACCTATTTGGGGTGTTCTTTTATGGTGTATTTGCTTGCAAACTACTGTTTTTTGATTATTCTATATTGCATGACTACATAAGTTTATGTTTTGCCTTCCTTCTGGGGGCACCTGACATCTGGGGCAAGAAAAACCAAAGAAGATGGCGTCGGCTGGTTCTTTTATACCCCTGCCGCACTGACGTCAGGGAAGAAGCGACTACAACTGACGCCGGACCTAGACTTTGGAATTCGGCCGACCGAGGACCCGCCTGACGGCAGGATAACCCATCTGTTATGACTGCAGCTGTATGAGCACTTGAACATCTACATTTATGGTAGGTACAAAACTGTACTTTGTGTCAATCCTGCCTCCCACCCCAAAGTGGAAGAAGCATCCCTTCTACCAGTGGACTGATGTCCTGAAAGTAGCAACACAGAGAGACCAATAGTATTATAAACTTAACCTTGCTCACCTTCCTATTCTTAAAAGAAAGGCGTAAACAACAAGAAAATAGTCAGTAGTGACAAGAAAATAGTAGTGATTACTCCAATCCAAGTTTATCACCTTCACTTTCACACACCTTTAACTTGAAGTAGAAATTTTCCATCATTAGTTGATGCACTTGCAGGATTTTGTCACAGAAGAGTGAATACTTCATATAATTTTGTAAGGCCTTTCCATAGAATTTGGAGGGATTCCTTTATTTCTGCCAGAGTGTTCATAGCCTTAGATTCGGTTCTACAGCCTTTATGTAAAGAAAGGTAATGCATTTGAGTTTCCCATCACCATTGTGAAGAGAGCTGTTATTTCATGATGTTTTTCATGTTTCAGTGTTGCAGTCATCACACTTGGGTTATCTGCCTGCAGGTAACCCTCAGTCAGCCCGAATACCAGAGTCTTGGGATTTCTGCATTGGATGCTGTCGCCTCTTCCATGACATCAGGTCGTCAGGCATATAAAACATGCAGCCGACGCCATTACATCAGCTTTTCTTGCCGCGTGGGAGCCCGAAGCAAAAGCAGAAGTAGTTTGCAAGTGCCGGTTGGCCACTACCTGAAATTTTCATTTTTCGAGTTTCAAACCTGAAGTCTTCTAAAGTCAAGTACCCCATTGGGGATCCTTTTTTCTTGCTCTAACCGAGGTCAGAAAAAGTTAACAATTGTCTTGCCTGTGGAAAGCAAATACCTCATAGAGATTTCCATTCTTACTGCATCACCTGTTTAGGCCCAGACCACGACATTCTCCGCTGTCGGTTTTGTGCCTTGTTCAACATCCGAACTATTCGTCGTTGGGCTATCTTTGTCGCTAAATTCTTTCGCTGTCATTCTCCATATTCCAAAATGGCTTCGTTAAGCCATCAGACTACCGATCTTCCGAAAAAACGTAAGGATAAAGATAGAGACATACCGCATAGGTCCAAAACTGCCAACGACGCTTCCGTTAAGCTAGTCGCCAGTCCACCGGTACTCAGTGAGGCGTTTTCACAGCCCCTGATACCCGCTTCTACAGATTCGCAGGCCTCTACTGAGACCCATTCAGAGTCCAGTATGCCGCGAGATGCTTTTTCGACTATGGAACCTGTGGATATCTCTACCTTGTATGGGTCCGGAGCCGCTGTGCGGGCACCAGCTTCTGAGGGTGTATTCAGGCCTTTGGATGTTCGTATTAAACGGACTACTTCATGTTTGACTAAAACTACCGAATTTCTCAGGCCTAGAGTTCGCACTAAGCCTAGGAAACAGACGACCAAAGCGCATTCTCAAGTTCCCATGCCTCAGAAACAGATGCTTAGAACGGCTGAAGACCTTATTACTTTAATTAGGCGAAGCCAGCCTTCCCCTTCTAAAAGACAAAGATTTGATTTTCCTTCTGATTCTACAGACCATGAGTCCGATGACTGTGACCCCTCTGATTGCCTGGGCATACCTTTATCCACCTATGAGGATTCAGATGCAGAGGATTCCATTCCCTCTGCCTCCCATCCAGAGGATTTTTATTTTGGTGTAACCTTGTATACCCTAAGAGAGCTTTTCCACTGGGAATGCCAGGAACTACCTTCAGTCAAAAAAGAGACTCAGGGAATTTTTAGACTTGCCTCAGCACAGGCCTCTAGCTATACCCCCTGTCTTGGATATTGTAGATGATGTCTTCATGGAATCAAGTCTTACCCCTGATACTTTACCTCCAGCTCCTAGAAAGCCTGACAGGTACTACAGAGTACCTGACTCTCACAAATTTCTCTTTAAAAATCCTACTGCGGATCCAGAGACCATTTCCCAGGCACCTGAAGGTGTTAAGGCTACTACAGCCAAAAAGCCTACCCCTTCGACAGGGATTCTAGGGCTTTAGACAGATGGGGTCAGAAGATATATACCTCTGCAATTCTTGCCATCAGGGCTTTAAATTACCAGTTTCACACGTTGAAGTACCAGCAGCATATTATTGAACTAATTAAACAAAAAATTGTGTTGATTCCTGATTGTGCAGAAAATAAAGATTTACAAGAGTTAATGCATTCTGCTAACCAAGTTGGTAAACATACCTTGCAGTGTGGTTTTGATGCCTTAGAAGCATCTTGCATGGCTGCTGTCACTGGGTCTGTTCTGAGAAGGCATGCTTGGCTGAAAGAACAAATCGTGCCAGACCATGTCAAAGCAAAAATACTAGATGCTCCATTAAATCAAGAATGCTTGTTTGGCACAAAGGCAGAAGTTGTTCTTAAAATGATGGAGGAAAAAGCTAAATCTATGCAAACTGTTAAAGATTTCTTACAGGTACAGCCACCTAGATTTTAGTAGGCACTGGCCTTAGAAGAACTGGTCCTTTCCAGTCCCAACCCAATGGCAACAGACCACAAAGACTACAGTCTCAGGTTATGCACAGATCTAAACAATGGAGTGTTCCCACCTCAAAAACAGGGAGTGGTAAGCCACCCTCTTATGGAAAAAGTTTACAGTGACTTCCCGCATCCTTCTCAGCCATGCACAAGTACTTGCACCCCTAGGAGGAAAACTCGCCCTGAATGCAAAAAACTGGGAATACATTAGCCAGGACCATTGGGTCTTAAATATTGTATCCCAGGGATACAGATTCTACTTCCATTCACTGCCAACCCCAAGCAGATTGCCAGACCTTCCCCCAAACCAGTGGGCAGAGGCCCAAAAGCAAGTACTTTGTCTTCTCAGTATCAGGGCTATTCAACCTGTTCCAACAGAGCAAAAGAGACAGGGTTTCTACTCCAGACTGTTTTTGGTACACAGAAAAGAAAACTCTTGGCGCCCTATCCTGGATCTGTCAATTCTCAACACCTTTCTGGTGGTACCAAAGTTCAAAATGCTTACACTCCAACAGCTGCTACCTGTGCTAGCCAAGGACTCCTGGCTGGTCACCCAAGACTTAAAAGAAGCTTACCTGCACATCCCCATAAGGGAATCTTGCAGGAAATACCTACGTTTCAGGGCAGGCTCTATGCACTATCAGTTCTGTGCACTTCCCTTTGGCTTATCTAATGTGCCCAGGGTATTCACAAAGTGCCTGGCTCCAGCCATTGCAAACTGCAGGCAGCGAAACATTCACATTTACCCATACTTGGACGATTGCCTGATTCAGGTGGACAGTCAGGAATTGCTACTTCAGCACCTGACATTTGTAAAGAGACTCCAAACTTCTCTGGGGTATACCATCAACGAAAGGAAATCACATCTGGTACCCAGCCAAGAAATTCTATTCCTGGGAGCAAGCTTGAACACAACTTCCCAGATGGCATTCCTCAATCCAGAAAAGCAGGTTTATTTAACAAATTACTTCAAACTACTGGCCACCCAAACCCAGCTATCTGCAAGAAAAATACTGCAAGCCCTAGGGTTCATGGCCTCATGCATTCTCATAATTCCATATGCAAGACTGCATTTGAGGAAACTTCAGTGGTACTTAAAAAGTCTGTAGTGTCAACATTCTCAGGACCTGGCAACAGTGATACCGATCATTCCTTGCCTAAGGACAGAGTTCCTTTGGTGGGCAGAGGCCTGCTACCACAACAAGAGACTCCCTTTCACTCAACCCACTGCCGCCCAAACCCTGACAACAGACGCATCAGACTATGCATGGGGGGCTCACATGGCAGGCAAATGCATTCAAGGCAAATGGAGCCCAGGACAAATGCACCTGCATATCAATCAAAAAGAAATGTTAGCTGTACAGAATGCTCTGACAGCCTTCAAATACCTTATCCTTCCAAGACAACTCTTGATAAAGACAGACACCACCACAGTCATGTGGTACATAAACATGCAGGGGGGAACGCATTCCTACCCACTCTGCAGGTTAGCCATGGCTCTGTGGAACACAGTCTCGAGCAACCAAGTCCACCTGCAAGCTCAATTCCTGCCAGGCAAACAAAATTCACTGGCCAGACGACTTAAACAGAAATCTAATGGACCCGCATGAATGGAAACTGGAACCAAATTCATTCAAGCGTCTAATCCACAGGTGGGGGACACCAAAGGTGGACCTCTTTGCTTCCCCCAGAACCATCAATTGAGCAAATTTTGCACCAGAACTCCCTACAGCCAAGCATGGAAAGTGGATGCCCTATCCTTTACATGGGAAAATCTCTCAATCTATGCCTTTCCCCCTCGGCCCCTCCTCTCGAAAGTACTACTCAAGATCAAACAGGACAGGCCAAGGACAATCCTGATTGCACCAGACTGGCCATGCCAACACTGGTACCCACTTTTACACAGTCTGACAACAGTGCGACCCTGGCATCTGCATCAGAAGTCCCAGCAGGAGGGACAGACTTTGCATCCACAGCTGCAAACTCTGAACCTAGCAGCCTGGCTTATTCCCTGAATACATCACCAGCAACCCTCAGCAAACAGGTGCTGGACGTCATCCTTGAGGCCAGGAGGCCTAATACTAGGAAATCCTATTCAGAAAAGTGAAAAAGATACTGTTCTTGGAGCCAGTCTCAGGGAAGGGACACAGCTGTGCCCACCATACCTCAAATCCTAGATTATCTAGCAGAGCTGCTCCACAAAGGCCTATCATTCTCATCCATTAAGATTTATGCCTCTGCCATCTCAGCTCATTACAATACTGAGCCACCCCTCTTGTCTCACCCTCTGGTCAAACAGTTCCTGAGAGGAGCTAATAATCTTAGACCCCCGAAGAGAGCTCCCACTCCTGCCTGGGACCTTAACTTTGTACTAGAGAAGCTCATGCTTCCCCCTTTTGAGCCTGCTGCTACAGCAAAGTTAAAATTCCTCTCTTGGAAAACAGCCCTACTTCTAGCCATCACTTCAGCAAGAAGAGTGTCTGAGTTACAGGCCCTTATGGCTGTGGAACCCTGCATTATCTTCCATGTGGACAGGGTTGGTGGTATCCAGTGTGGCTTTAAACCAATCCATTCATTTGCCAACCTTTTTTCCTAATCCTCAGAATAAAGGGGAAAGGATCCTGCACTCCTTGGCCATGCACAGACCGCTTAGGTTCTACCTTGACAGGACTAAACCATTCAGAAAATCTACTAAGTGAGCAAGAAGAACCAGACAAAACTCCATAAATACAAACAAAAAAGCGAAAGGAGCGAAGCAGTCCAAAGATAAACCACACAGTGAAAAGTGGTAGTAAAATTAACGTATCACAAATTTATTTATTGACCAAGTGCTCACAGTTGTCTGTACCTTTAATTCTGTGAGAACCTTTGATTGGCTAACAGTACAGAACTGCTTATGGGCGGAACTTTTTGAACTTTTTGAACTTTATAAGACTCAAGTGACATCCTGTCTTCTATGTTTTAACATTTATTTTCTGAAGAAGTTTCCCGTGTTGGTGAGACGAAAACGTGTTTTACGCAAATAAATTTGTGATACGTTAATTTTACTACCACTTTTCACTATGTGGTTTATCTTTGGACTGCTTCGCTCCTTACACTTTTTTGTTTGCATTCAGAAAATCTGACCAGCTGCTAGTCAGCTTTGCTACAGGCGCAGAGGGCAAGGCCATTTCAAAGCAAACCATCTCCAAATGGATAGCACACTGCATCCATTTCTGCTACAAGCACCATGGAAAACCTACCCCACAGGGGATCAGAACCCATTCCACTAGGGCTACCTCAACCTCTACTGCATTTCTCAGGGGAGTCCCTACCAGGGACGTTCTGGAAGCTGCAACTTGGAGTTCAGTACACACCTTCACCAAGCATTACTACTTATCTATCTTTTCTAAATCCAGGACTGGATTTGCGACAGCAGTCTTACAAGGCCTGCTAGCCAGCCCTAAAACTTCTTGACTGCCTCCACCATTCCTAAGCTTTGGGAATCAACCCAAGTGTGATGACTGCAACAGTGAAACACGAAGAACATAGTACAGTTGTGTACACTTACCATAAATGTAGATGTTCGAGTGTATACCCTGTTGCAGTCCTGGTTACCCTCCCTCCAGCCTCCTGACTTTTCTATACTTTCTACTTATCCTCTTTTTTGGCCATATCTTATGGTATTGGTATTTACTTTTTACTGGAGGTGTTCCACACCATGTAATTGCTTCCTATTTTGGGGGCTCCTGACATCTGGGGCAAGAAAAACTGATGTAATGGTGTCGGCTGCATATTTTATACCCCTGATGACCTGACGTCATGGAAGAGGTGACAGCATCTGATGCAGAAATCCCAAGACTCTGGTATTTGGCTACCTGCAGGCAGATAACCCAAGTGTGATGACTGCAACAGTGAATACACTTGAACATCTACATTTATGGTAAGTGTACACAATTGTATTTTCTGCATAGCTCCCAAAACTGACAAGACAGAAAGTCCAGTGGAGACTTCCAGGATGCCTGTACATTGATCAAACAGATTGATTAGAGCTCCTTCCAGTCTGAAAACTGTAACTTTGAAAACAAGCCAATTCATTTATGGGAAATTCAGTTACTGGCCAGGCTAGTAATTTCAGTGCCTGGATGGTGGCGAAGAAGCAATGTAGAGAAAAAAACAGAAAAGGATAAAAAAGCTGCTCAGCAAAACAAAAGTTAAAGTATCAGTTTTGTTAAATGAGGTGGCTTCCAGTAATTCAGAGGAAAAAATCAAATGTACTCAGAGATGTTTAAAATAAGTGAAACACTCAAGTAATAAATAAAAAAGCGACTTAAACACAACCTGATTAAAGTTTGGAGGTTGTGTTTGTCATTTTTTATTTATTTTTTTATTTTTATGATTGTTTTTTCGTTTGATATTTTTAAATATTCAAGTAATGTATAAAGTTAAATGTCAAAAGGCTGGAAAACATGGAAGATTTTTTATGTGGTTATTCAGATGAAGTGATAAAACTCCAAAAAAAATCAGGTTGAAATGAAAACAAGGCTAGCCGAGTATGAGACTGCTCAAGAAGTGCTGTTTTAAAAAATAGTAAAGTTAGACAATAGAGCACACAGATTAAATCTGAGATTTTCTGCTGTACTACAGAAACTGAAAGTGACGGACTGTATTGATTTTTATGAAATTACAAATAAGTAACTGGACTGGTGTTCCACAGCAGGATTTATTACTTAAAAGGGCACATCGTGTGTGCTCCAAAACGTGCCATGAAAAAGCAGCCAAGACCTATATTAGTAATGGTGCAATTATACCAGCAGAAGTAGTTGCTCCTGACAACATTGTGCCAGAAGGAGTGACAGTTATTAAAAACTGAGGATAGCAAACTGTTTGTGGAAAAATTATTAGTCACTGTACACTAGCTGAAAGAGAAGCAAGTTTATACCAGTGATCAGGGAATGTTGAGAGGCAAGATTCAAGCTGCTGTATCCAGCCTTCTTTAGGATACTGCTAATGCAGGATCAAAGGCAATTTTGAATGCAGAACTGGCTAAGAAGGAAGTAATAAGTTTAGCTAGGAAGCCAAAAGGGACTCTACTTCAAAAGCAGGAAATGTTCTGCCCGCAAAAACTTTTCCTTTGTTCCAAAGGAAAATGCTTGAATGACAGCAAAACACACAGAAGCTAACTAGAAGAACCAGGAGTACTTTGGGAATGAACCAGAAACTAATGTTGGGAGATGGCGAAGATCAAGAAGAAAACCTGCAGCATTGCGAAATTAGTGAATAAATGAAAGACTGTAAAACATCAGTCCTATTAAATATAGGAATTAGGCATGTGAAATATAGCTTTGCAAGAAGTGGCTGAAGAAAGATTGAAATTTTGTTGCCTGTGTTAAACTTGTGGGGTGGACTGTAAAGCATATACCCACTTTGTCATTAATATTTGAAAGTTCTTTGCAACATCACTGTTGTCCCATATTTTCTCCACTCTTTTTGATGACTGTCTTCACTGTGTTCCATGGTATATCCAATGCTGTGGAAATTTTTTTGTACCCTTCTGACTGATACCTTTCAACAATGAGATCCCTTTGATGTTTTGTAAGCTCTCTGACAACCATGGCTTTTGCTGTAGCAGGCAACTTTCTAAATGTCAGGAAAATTCTACTAGGACAGCTGAACTTTATTTGAGGTTAATCATAGTCTCTTTAATTGATGGCAGGTGTGTACCCAAGAAGACTGAATGTTGTAATTAAATCAAAAGGTGCTTCAACAAAGTATTAATTTAAGGGTGTGTGCACACAACAAAGTATTAGTTTAAGGGTGTGCACACTTGTACAGCAACACTGAAGGGGCTGCAGGAATTTCTGGCAAGTACTGGTTGTGTACTACATGTGACAACAATCTCCCGTATTCTCCATATGTCTGGACTATGGGGTAGGGTTGCAAGACGGAAGCCTTTTCTTACACAGAAAAACATCCAGGCCCGGCTAAAATTTGCAAAACAATACATCAGGTCTCCCAAAAGCATGTGAGAAAATGTGTTATGGGCTGATGAGACCAAGGTTGAACTTTCTGGCCACAATTCCAAAAGGTATGTTTGGCACAAAAACAACACTTCGCATCACCAAAATAACACCATCCCCACGGTGAAGCATGATGGTGGCAGTATTATGCTTTGGGGTTGCTTTTCTTCAGATGGAACTGGGGCTTTAGTCAAGGTGGAGGGAATTATGAATAGTTCCAAATACCGGTCACTTTTGTTGTCTGCTAGGAAGCTGAAGATGAAGAGGGATTTCACTTCTCAACATGACAATGACCCCAAGCATACATCCAAATCAACAAAAGAATGGCTTCACCAGTATAAAATTACAGTTTTGGAATGGCCCAGCCAGAGCCCCGACCTAAATCCAATAGAAAATCTGTGGGGTGACCTAAAGAGGGCTGTGCACAAGAGATGCCCTCACAATCTAACAGATTTGGGGTGCTTTTGCAAGGAAGAGTGGGCAAATATTGCCAGTCAAGATGTGCCATACTGATAGACCTCCTACCCAAGAAGACTGAATGCTGTAATTAAATCAAAAGGTGTTTCAACAAAGTATTAGTTTAAGGGTGTGCACACACAACAAAGTATTAGTTTAAGGGTGTGCACACTTATGCAACCAACTTATTGTACGTTGTTTATTTTTTATATTTTTCCCCCTAACAGATTTATTTGTTTTTCAATTGAATTGTACATGTTATAGGTTACATTAAAGGTGGGAAAAGTTTTGAAATTATTTAATGTGGTCTCATTTTTTATATCACAAAAACCTGGCATTTTAACAGGGGTGTGTACACTTTTTTATATCCACTGTATGTATGACAGCTAAAGAAGGTAATGTTTCAGTGGACTTTATCCACACTAAAATGGACCTCTTTCCTGTTCATTTCAGTGCTAACATCTTGAAGATTTTGTTCCTGTTTTTTTTTTCAGTCTGGATACCTTCTAAGTTCTCTTTATGAAGAAACTGGTGTTATACATTTGTTTAGTTTCCTTTCTTTCAAAAAGTTCCCTGAAAGCAAGGGTAGACAACGCAAAACTGATTTTAAAGACACCAGCTTGGTGCAGACAGCACTGGATGATGTATTTCCATATCGCTGTTGCAGTATTCATCACCTTTGATATTTTCTGCCATGGATAGCCCAATGTCCAGCCAGTATATCCAAAGCCTTAATTACCCAGCAACATTGTACATCAGATATATGCTCCCCGTATAGGGCGTAAAGGTGACATGAATGCTACCAACCCAGAACTTTGTTGCCACCATTCTGAACATGATTATTATACTTCAGTCTGAATGCCTTTTATTTTGATGGTTATACCAACCCTACATCTTCAAGATAAGTATCCTGTTGGGGTTTCTTTTTCTTTTTATTCTATTATTCAGTGGGTTACATATCGTCCAAGAAAGGAAATTGTCAGTGTGGGAGACAGATTCCCCATAAGGACCACCACGATAGGTGCCTTTTTATTTAGGGGTGTGTCTCACGACCACACTGAGTGTTCCACTTGTCAGGCTTTTGTACCCAAGACATTACATAGACATCTTTCTTCCCTTTACATTTGTCTTGAGAACCAGCGTCTCAAGCTGTTAGCTCGAGGTACCATGGCAGAATCCGCTCACCCAGAGGTGCAGCCACTACTCAAGAAGGCGGCCAAGAAATCTAGGCCTGAGTCTCCTTCTGTCCATCCTCCACTGGACGTCTCTCTTGAGGTGAGTGAGAATATGGAGGACAGTCCGGTATTGCCATCTGTTTCTTCTGCCACCACCTTCTCAGAGACCAGCGTGAAACCTGATTTTTGCATATCCTCTGAGACCTTGCAAGCATCCGCTGCAGATGTTGAGAGGGAACCATGGCTGATTGTATATGAGGAGCCTAAAGGGATTCCTTAGATACTTGTTAGGGAACAGCAAGGTGCCTTGGTTGAATGCAGGCAGGGGTCCGAACCATCTCATTTTGTTAGGACCGACATCCCCTTAAAGAAAAGACAGAACATGTGGTGTCAGCTGCCAGGGATCAAGAGGGAGAATGGCAAGACTTCACTCGAGACTTTAGTGCCTTCATGGCTTTGCAGCCTCCCCAGGTTTTTGGTGCCTTTACGTCCGTGGTCCTCTATCCCCCAAAAGGGCAAGGGACCCTGAGGCCTTGGACAAGGATTCTGACTTTGTACCGACTCTTTAGCCTACGCCTGCCAATTGCCTTCTCCCTTTTGACTATAGGTCATAGGAGGAGTAGTCTGATGTTCATCGTGTTACACTGCTGCAGTGATTACACTTGGGTTATCCTGCCGTCAGTCGGTTCCCCAGTCGGCCTGAGTTCCAAAGTCTTGGTCCGGCGTTGGCTGCCGTCACCTCCTCCCTGACGTCAGTGCGACGGGTATATAAGATGCAGCCAACGCCATTTTCTTCAGTCTTTCTTCCTGCGCGGTGCCCGAAGCAGAAGCAGTTCGCAAGTGCCAGTCGGCCGACTCCTGAGATTTTCATTCCGAATCCAGAACCAAAGTCTTCTACAAAGCTAAGTACCCCGTTGGGGAAACTTTTTCTTGCCTCAGACCGATGTCAGTAAAAGTTAATAACTGTATTTCTTGTGGGAAGCAAATACCTCATAAGGATTTCCTCTCCTATTGTATTCCATGCCTAGGCCCAGACCACAACGTCACTGGTTGTCGGTTTTGTGCTAGGTTTAACAAGCGCACTATTAAACGTCGGTTTGATTTTGCCCGACATTATTTTGGCAGAAAATTCAATTACACCATGCCGTCGGAACTTCCGATGACCGGATTACATAAAAAGCTCAAGGACAAGGACAGGCATCCGAGGCCCAAAACTGACGACGAGGCCTCTTCTAGGCCGGTCGCCGGTTCTCCGGTTTTCAGCGAGGTGCCTACGCAGCCCCTGACGACCGCTTCTACAGAACCACAGACTGCCTCCGACTCCCACGTGGAGCTGGCTGGGCCCTCGGATGCTCTAGGTTTTCAGCTTACCAAAACTAACCCTACAGAGGGAACCGAAGTAGCTGAGCAATCCACAGCTTCAGAGGGTGTTTTCAGACCTACTCAGTTAACCATTAAACCCTCTGTTAAGTCTAAGGCCCCCTTAAAAACAAAGAAACAGACACAGCATTCTCCAGGACAGGCTTCCATGCCTAAGAAACAAATTCTAAAAATGGCCAAAGACTTTATTACCCTGATCAGGGGGTCCCATCCCCCTCCTGATAAAAGGCCCAGACAGGATGCAGACTATGACTCTTCTGACCAGGTGTCCATTTCCTCAGATTCATCCTCAGACCTAGGATATTCTTTACCCCCTTATGAGGATTCTGATGCTGAGGAATCAATTCCATCAGCCTCTCCGCCTGAGGACTACTCCTTTGGAGAGACCTTACATACCATGAGGGCGCATTTCCATTGGGAAGGCCAGGATTGCTCAGAATCCAAGAAAAGGCTCAGAAACTTCCTTTTACTGCCTCAACACAGACCCCTTGCTATTCCGCCAGTGTTAGATATTGTGTACACTGAATCCAGCTTAAACCCTGACTCCTTACCCCCCAGCCCCTGTTAAACCTGATAGATATTACAGAGTCCCTGACTCTCACAAAGTTCTGTACAAAAGCCTTGTTGCTGACCCTGAAACTATTTCTCAGGGACCCAAAGGGATTAAGGCCTCATCAGCAAAAATCCCAGTTCCCTCTGACAGAGATTCCAGAGCATTAGACAGATGGGGGAAGAAAGTATATACGTCTGCAACTCTAGCAATGAGAGCCTTGAATTGCCAGTTTCACATGTTAAAATATCAGCAATTTTTGATGTCTCAGTTGAAACAAAAGATGCTTCCAGAATCAGATCCTCCTAATTTTAAAGAAATGCAGGATTTATTGCATGCAGCTGAGCAAGTGGGAAAACATACTTTGCAATGTGGGTTTGATGCCTTAGAGGCCTCCGGTAGAGCAGCAGTTACAGGCTCTGTCATTAGAAGGCATGCTTGGTTAAAAGAAATTTGTTACCAGATCATGTTAAGGCCAAATTGTTGGATGCACCTTTGCAGCGCGATGTGGTGTTTGGAGTTAAGGCAGAGGAGGTATTAAAGAAAATGGAGGATAAGGCAAAATCTATGCAAACGGTGAAAGATTTCTTACAGGTTCAGCCTCCTCGTTTTAGCAGAAATTGGCCAACAAAGAATTGGTCCTTTCCAGTTACAGACAGTCCTCAAAGGGGCAGATATAGACGTCCAAGAGGTAGAGGTCAGGCACAAGGCTCTTACAGGCCTCGACAATGGGGTACACCAGGCCAGAAAGAAGGGAAAGACAGGCCTCAACCTTATAAAAAGCAGCCTCAATGACTTTCCACTACAGCTGACAAACAGCTCTCTCTTGGCAGCACCCTTAGGAGGAAAACTGGCACTTTTCTATCACAATTGGCATTGCATCACCAAAGACAAATGGGTTCTCAACATTGTATCTCAAGGTTACAGGTTCCACTTTCACACACTGCCAAGGTTAAAAGGAATGCCAAATCTGCCACCAAATCAATGGGCAGAGGCTCAAAAACAAATTACAGCACGCATGGACATGAGAGCTATTCAAAAGGTACCACCACAGGAGCAAGGACAAGGATTTTACTCGACTCTTTTTGGTTCCCAGAAAGGACAAAGCCTGGAGACCCATTCTGGACCTTTCTTCTCTAAACACTTACCTGGATATTCCGAAATTCAAAATGTTAACAGTACAGCAGCTTCTTCCCATGCTGGGCAAGAAAGCTTGGCTCGTGACTTTGGACCTCAAGGAGGCATACCTGCATGTCCCGATCAGACAAAACTGCAGAAGATACCTCAGATTTCTAGCTGGTTCAATGCACTATCAATTCTCTGCACTGCCCTGTGGCTTATTTACTGCGCCCAGGGTCTTGTCTTTACAAAGTGCCTGGCTCCAGTAATTGCATTTTGCAGGCAAAAAGGAATTCAAATTTATCCATACCTAGACGACTGCCTGATTCAAGCAGAGAGCAAGGACATTCTTCTAAAGCATCTGGCGTATGTAAAAAAAAGTTAAGTTGCCTGGGGTACACAGTAAACGAAAAGATATCAAAACTAGTGCCCTCACAACAGATAATATTCCTGGGTGCCATCTTGAACACAACAGCCCAGATGGCTTATCTCACGCCAGACAAGCAAGGACAACTGACTCAATACTTTCATTTGATGGCAACAAAGACCCAACTCCCTGCAAGAAAAATTCTGCAGGCCTTGGGCTGCATGGCATCTTGCATACTACTAATTCCATATGCCAGACTGCATATGAGAAAACTACAATGGTACCTAAAGAGTGTATGGTCTCAACACTGTCAAAATTTGGAAACAGTAATACCACAAATTCTTTGCCTTCAGCAGGAGTTTCGATGGTGGGCTCAAGCTTGTCACCTCAACAAGGGACAGCCTTTTACTCAACCCACAGCCAGGCAAACACTGACAACAGATGCATCGGATTACGCCTGGGGAGCACACATGGCAGGAAAATGTATTCAGGGCGAGTGGCCCACAGAGCAAAGACATCTCCACATCAATCAAAAAGAGATGCTAGCTGTACAAAATGCAATTATAGCTTTCAAGAACCTGCTGCATCCAGGACAACTACTACTAAAGACAGACAACATCACAGTTATGTGGTACATAAACAAGCAAGGGGGCACACACTCCTACCCCCTCTGCAGACAAGCCATGACCTTGTGGAACACAGCTCTAGACTACCAAGTTCATCTGCAAGCAGAATTCCTGCCAGGAGAGAAAAACACACTGGCAGACGACCCAAGCAGAAACATCATGGACCCCCACAAATGGGAGTTGAACCCACAAATATTCAGAATGATCACACAGAAATGGTGGAGACCGGGCATAGATCTGTTTGCATCCCCAAAGAACTGCCAGTTACAGAAATTCTGCACAAGGAGCTACCATCCATAAGCATGGAAAGTGGATGCCCTCTTATTCAGCTGGAAAAACCTGCAGGTATACGCTTTCCCTCCTTTACCTCTTCTTCCAAAGGTACTCATAAAAGCCAGGCAAGAAGAGCCAAAGATGATCCTGATTGCACCAGACTGGCCACGCCAGCACTGGTACCCAGTCTTAAAGAACTTCGCACAAGAACCACCCTGGATTTTGCCTCAAATCCCACAGTTGCTGACACAGCACAACAATCAGATACTTCACAGCCAGCTAAAGACCTTAAATCTAGCTGCATGGAAAATTCCTAGACAAGCAAGCAATGCCTCTATCTAAAGCTGTTATGGATGTCATTCTTGAGGCCAGAAGGCCTAGCACCAGGAAAGCCTACTCGGATAAATGGAAGAGATTCTGTGCCTGGAACCAAGCGCACAGCCTTGACCCTCTTGTCCCAACCATCCCTCAGATACTTCAATACTTAACTGAGATGCTGGACAAGGGCTTCTCCTTCTCATCCATCAAGATCCACGCCTCAGCCATTTCTGCTCATTACAACACGGATCCACCAATTTTTTCTAATCCTTTGCTCAAACAGTACCTCAGAGGAGCTAAAAACATAAGACCGCCCCGTAGAGGACCTATACCAACTTGGGACCTCAACTTTGTTTTGGAAAAATTAACTTTACCCCCTTTTGAGCCAGCTAATACAGCAGAATTAAAATACATCTCTTGGAAAACTGCTCTGCTACTGGTAATAACATCAGCACGAAGAGTTTCAGAATTGCAGGCACTAATGGCAGTGGAACCTTTCCTCATCTTCCACCAGGGCAGGGTGTCTTTAAGAACTAACCCTACATTTATGCCAAAGGTGGTATTCAAGTGTGGCTCTAAACCAAACTATTCACTTGCCAACTTTTTATCCTAAACCACAGAACAAAGTGGAGAGACTACTGCATTCTTTGGACATTCACAGGCAGTTACGCTTCTACTTGGACAAAACCAAAGCTTTCAGAAAATCTGAGCAATTGTTGGTAGCATATGCTGCAGGAGCACAGGGAAAAGCCATTTCAAAACAGACTATTTCAAAATGGATAGGACATTGTATACATTTCTGCTACACTCACCATGGGAAACCTGTACCTAGCAGCATTAGATCTCACTCCACCAGGGCAACAGCCACTTCAACTGCCTACCTAAGAGGAGTACCTACCAAGGATATTTTGGAAGCAGCAACATGGAGTTTTGTGCATACCTTCACCAAACATTACCATTTGCCTTTATACTCCAAATCCAGAGCTGGCTTCACCACTGCTGTGCTGCAGGGCCTTATAGCCACCCCTAATGCCTTATAGATCCAGCCTCCCTACCTCAGCTTTGGGATTCCACCCAAGTGTAATGACTGCAGCAGTGTAACACGATGAACATAGTACAGTTTTGTACCTACCATAAATGTAGATGTTCGAGTGTAAACACTACTGCAGTCCAGGTTACCCTCCCTCCTTCCCCTCTTACTTTCCGGTACGTACCTAGGTCATCTACCCTTTACCACCTATGGGGAGTATTTGCTGGTAACTAAAATAGTTGTTTGCTTTTCTTTTGTATATTTTACTAGAAATTTGAATTGCCTACCTATTTGGGGGCACCTGACATTTGGGGCAAGAAAAACTGAAGAAAATGGCGTCGGCTGCATTTTATATACCCCTGTCGCACTGACGTCAGGGAGGAGGCGACGGCAACTGACACCGGACCAAGACTTTGGAACTCGGGCCGACTGGGGAACCGCCTGACGGCAGGATAACACAAGTGTAATGACTGCAGCAGTGTTTACACTCGAACATCTACATTTATGGTAGATACAAAACTGTACTTTAGTCCTGATTCTCCTCCTGAGAACTTTCCTTTATGAACATGGTCCTGCATATGATGGAGCATTTCAAATGGGATTTCTCCCAGGTATCAAATGTCCAAAAAAAAAGTATTATGAGTTGTTACATACGGCCTCTCCTAAACCTTCTGCTGTCCCTCCTGTGTTACCTGCTTTAGTGGATACTTCCTCTGCTGCTTCCCTGGCACCAGATTCCCAAACTTCAGCTCCCATGAAACCTGATAGGTTCTACAAAGGTACCATATGCCTGCAAGTTCTTGTACAAGTGTCCTGCGTCTGATCCAGCAGTGAGTTTTGTGTCTACTAATAAGCCTTTTAGGCTGTTGCCCTTTTCTAAGCTGCTTCCCTCAGATAAGGACAATAGAGCTATGGAGTGGATTGGTAATAAAGTATACACTTCTGCTACTTTAGCCTTTGTGGCTATCGATTACTCGACACATTTGACAGAGGGTACATTTTGTCTCTTTTCCAGCCCCCCCCCCCCTCCAGATTGGAAATATTGTTTCTGATATTCCTGACTCTTATGGGTAAGGCCTCAGCTCTATCCTTACTAGGTTCCAGTTCCCAAGTTGCCTGTCACATTGTAAAATGCAGCTGTGATGCAGCTGATGCTTTCTGTAGGGCTGCTGCCTCTGGCTCTGTAATGAGGTGCTATTCGTGGCTTTGCTTTCAAGCCTTGCCAGATGATATCAAAGCAGAACTTCTGTATGCTCCTCTGGATAACCAAAATTTGTTTGGCACTGCTGTAACAAGCTTTTTAAGACCTTGCAGGATCAAAGTAAGGACATGAAAGATTTCAAGCACATCTTTGTTTCACCCATTCCCAAGTTTCAGAAGAACTGTCCTAGTAAGACTGTATATTTGGCCTTAATTTTATATTTTATGGCTTTAAACACATGCCCTACATGGACAGACTCAAAAAAACTCCAGCTTTTCTCTTTCTCATATCGACTTACAAAATCATGTCTGACCAAGCCCTGTTATAAGTGTTACACCTAAAGAAATCCCAATCCCGCCGCACCACCCGCTCCAGGAACCTCAACCTCATTACCACAATCAACAGAACATGCTAGAGGGACAGGTTCATACCCAGAGACTACCCATGCTCTGGAATAGACTTCCCATACATGTCAAGCAGAGCATCTCACTGGCCGTTTTCAAGAGAAATCTTGATGAGTTGATGGAAAATAGAAAGTTCAACCCGGGGATCACTCCAGTGGCTCTTAACGGCGGCATGATGCCAGGGCACTT
The DNA here is from genome assembly GCF_019279795.1 of Protopterus annectens. NCBI lineage: Eukaryota > Metazoa > Chordata > Ceratodontiformes > Protopteridae > Protopterus > Protopterus annectens. Next base: position 426,184,429 of record NC_056730.1, read on the forward strand.
CTATGGGCTAGGCTTGTAATGGCTCAGGGGCCGTTGGCCTAGTACACACCTATGAACCTGTTTGTGTAGACTGCCTGGAAAGTCTTCCAATGGTAAGAAGGCTGCTGGGCTTGTTTTCTCTGATAAGCCTTCCCAGACACCTAGACCCCAAAAAATAGTCCTTTCCTGGCAAGTCTGCAGTCCTCCAACATTCCACCCTCCCTTTCTCTCAGCCAGGTTCCTTTGCCTGTCAGGCTTTCCCAGTTTGGCAAAAAAATCACCGTAGACTCTTTGGCTCTATCCATTATCTGGCAGGGTTACTTAATGGCCTGGAAAACGATTCCCTCCTTCTTCAGCATACCTCAACCTCATGCAGAACAGCTTCCTCATTTTCCAGGGCTGTTGCAGGGTCTGAAAGACCACGGTACCATTCAGCTGGTTCCATAGATCAAGAGGAGGTTAGGTTTTTATTCCAGGATGTTTCTGGTCCCCAGGGAAGAGGGGTTTTGAAGACCTGTCCTGGATCTTTCCTTTCTGAACATTTTTCTCACAGTGCCATCCTTCTGAATGCTTTCTCTTCAGACTCTGTTTCCTCTGTTCCTTCCCCAGGCCTTTCTAGTTTCCCTAGATCTAAAGAATGCCTGCCTTTGCATTCCAATCCACCATCTATTCAGGACATTTTTGAATTTCTGTTTTTACTCTCATTTTTAGTTCTCTACTTTGCCCTTTAGGCTTTCAACAGCCCCCAAAGGTATTCATTAAGTGCCTAGCTGCAGTAGTCAACTTTTGCAGGCTTCAGTGCATTCAGATATTTACCTATCTGGATGACTTCTTGCATCAGGCTTCATCCCAATCCAAGCTGGTGCAGGATCTTCATTTTACCTAGCTTCTGTTGCATAGCGTGGGGATCACTGTCAACCCTAAGAAGTCAGATTTGACTTAATCAAAAGGTCACATTTATCTAGGGTGTAGAATCCAAGCTTCTGCAACACTAGTCTCTCTTCCTGCTTCCAAGGTTTTGTCCCTCACAGATTATTTTCCTTCCCTACTTCCTCTCTGCTCCCTTCCAGCCACAGAGTTTCTCAGGGTTTGATGGTTCATGTCCTCTACAATCCCCATGCTTCCCTGGGCCAGTTTTTTTTAATTTCTCCAAATCTTTTGAGTTTTTTGAGTTTCTGTACCGCTGTGTTACAGTGGTTAGCATTGTCACCTTCACAGCAAGAGGTTCTCCCGTTCGATTCTCGGCTAGAGCCCCTTTTGTGTGGACTCTGTATGTCCTCCCCGCGGTCGAGTGACGTTAAAGACATGCAGGTAGGTGCGAGCGTGAATGGGCGTGCCTTCGTTGAAGGTTGGGCGTCGGGCTGGCAACTCGGCACCGTAAAAATCCACTGCCAGTCATGAGCGGAACGGAGTTCCGCTGTGGCGACCCCTAACCGGGAAAAGCCGAAAGTCTTTTAAGTCCAAATCTTTTGAGCTTCTAATCCCATGACAGTAGTGGACCCCATTCCTAAGTAAAGTACGATTAAAGTTCATGAAATTTGTATTGTTTCAATCTTTGATGTCAGCCAGAAGTGCTCTTCGCAATACTCACAGTGAGCCCAGTAATGACTACTTCTGCAATTCGTACGGAGTTACATGTATCGGTAACATATCTAAATATGATTGTAGATTCTTTTTTGTAAGACCCGTTGCTCCTACTATTGTTGGAACTGTCTGGGTATCTTTTTTTCACATTGCTGTCATTTCTGCCTGCAAATCATGATGTTTTATGACTTTGTGTCTCTGTGTACACAGGACACAGTAGTCACTGGGTGTAGCGATTTCAGTGATCAGTGCTACTTTTTTCTTCTTTTCATGGACCACTGTATCTGGTTTTCTCGCATATATCTTTTGAACTGTTGGTAATGGGTGATACCATGTGATGTAGATTTCATCATTTGGGAGGATGACATAATGGTTAATGTGTTTACCTTAAAGACACACAAGGTGCAGGGTTTGATACTCACATGGGGTAATTGGCTAGGCTTCAAGTGGTCCAAAAGGGCAGTTAGCCTATTACTAATCTATGAACCTATGATGCTTTGTGGTTCATGTTTCCAGTGTTTTTCAGCTACTTCAGTATTATAATGTTTGCACAATCCCCAGTGCAACAGTCTTGCCACATTATTATGCCTTTCAGTATACAGTCCTTCTGCCACTAGTATGTCACAGCCAGCAACAAGGTGTGCAACTGTGTCCAATTCTATTGTACAAAACCTACATTTGTCTGTTTTTCCCACATATTCAATGGACTTGGTGGACTACGTATACGTTGGTTTACAATCTTGGGCTGCCAATATTAACCTTTTATCTTTTGATTTGAATTTGCCTCTCCTTAATCTTTCCTGTGTTCAGTCCTGATCAACATGAGGTTGTTCCAGGAGTTTTCTGTACTTGCAACTATATTTCATTTTCCGCATTTCTTGCCTTCTCATCTGATCCTTCACTTTCTATTATTTCTTTTGTTTTTTGGCACATTCAGTTGCTGCTTGATTTTTATCTACTTCTGGTTTGATTTCCATTCCCACTTGATGCCGATATGCTAGACTAAGAAGGGAAGTCATCTTAGATTTATTCTCCTGTGTTTCAAAACTTCCACTATGTTTGGGTCTTGTGAGGTCAGCAGATATGTATGCAGTTCCACGATTGCAGATCTGTATTTGTAATCAATTTCAAGGTGGCCCATACCTCCTTTGGAACGGGGAATATAATCTTGCTATGCACTGATTTTTTAAATCATTTGATGAGCATGAAGTATCCTTCTTGATGTTCTTCGTGTTTCACTGTTGCAGTCATTACATTTGGGTTATCCTGCTGGCAGGTTGCCCTCAGTTGGTCTGAATTCCAAAGTCCTGGGTCCTGCGTAGGCTGCTGTCACCCCTTCCCTGACGTCAGGTCATCAGGGGTATAAAAAATGCGGCCAACACCATTTTCTTTAGTCTTTCTTGCCACGCGGTGCCAGAAGCAGTTCGCAAGTGCCAGTCGGCCGACTCCTGAGATTTTCGTGTTTGAGTTTCAGATCCGAAGTCTTCTATAAAGCTAAGTACCCCATTGGGGAAACTTTTTTCTTGCTCCAGACCGATGTCAGAAAAAGTTAATAGTTGTATTTCTTGTGGGAAGCAAATACCTCATAAGGATTTTCATTCGTACTGTATTCCTTGCTTAGGCCCTGATCACAACATTTCTGGTTGTCGGTTTTGTGCTAGATTTAACCAAACGCACTATTAAGCGTCTGTATGATTTTGCTTTAAACTATTTTGGACGCCGATTTAATTATCCAGAAATGTCGTCGGATAGCCAATCCGACTACCGGAGTTCACAAAAAACGCAAAGAAAAGGAAAGAGAGACAACCGAGGCCCAAAACCGATGACAAAGCTTCTCCTAAGCCAGTCGCTGGTTTGCCGGTCCTCAGTGAGGCGCTTTCGCAGCCCCTGACGCCTGCTACCGACTCCCACGTGGTCGGCCATGCCGCTGGAAACTCAAGGTATTGGAGCCTCGGATATTATCCCTTCAGATGGGTCTGGAGTAGGCACTGGCTTCTGAGGGTGTATTCAGACCTAAACATCTTTACATCAAACCGACTTCAGCTTCAAAGGCAAAGACTAAAGCACCTTCCAAAGCAAAGAAACAAACTCAAGAGCCACGTGGTCAGGCCTCTATGCCCAAAAAACAGATGCTCAAAATGGCCGAAGACTTGATTACCTTGATCAGGAGTTCCCATCCCCCTCCTGATAAGAGGCCTAGCCAAGAGACTGACTATGAATCTTCAGCTCAGGTTTCCATTTCTTCTGATCAGGAATATTCTCTTCCCCCCTGTGAGGATTCTGATGCTGAAGAGTCTATTCCTTCAGCTTCTCCTCCAGAGGACTATTCTTTTGGGGAAACCTTACATACCATGAGGGAGCATTTCCACTGGGAGAGCCAAGATTTTTCAGAATCTAAAATGAGGCTCAGGGATTTCCTTTTACTTCCTCAACACAAGCCACTAGTCATCCCACCTGTGTTAGACATTGTAGATGATGTGTTTTCGGAGTCTAGTCTTACCCCTGACTCCTTACCTCCAGCTCCTGTTAAGCCAGACAGATATTACAGGGTTCCTGACTCTCATAAATTCCTTTTTAAAAACCCTGCTGCAGACCCAGGAATTATTTCTCAGGGTCCCAAAGGAGTTAAGGCTTCCGCTGCAAAAAATCCTACCCCCTCTGACAGAGATTCTAGGGCACTGGATAGATGGGGGAAAAAAGGTTTACACATCTGCTACCTTGGCTATAAGCGCCTTAAACTGTCAGTTTCATATGCTCAAATATCAGCAACATGTCATGGCATTGCTTAAACAGAAAATGTTGTTAAACTCTGAATGTGCAGAAAACAAGGAAATGCAGGATTTATTGCATGCAGCTGAACAAGTTGGAAAGCATACTTTGCAATGTGGTTTTGATTCTTTAGAGGCCTCCTGCAGGGCCGCAGTTACAGGTTCTGTAATTAGGAGGCATGCTTGGTTAAAGGAACAAAATCTGCCTGATCATGTTAAAGTTAAATTATTAGATGCACCTTTACAGCATGATACTTTGTTTGGTGTTAAGGCAGAAGAAGTGTTAAAGAAAATGGAGGACAAAGCTAAATCTATGCAAACGGTCAAAGATTTTTTACAAGTACAGCCACCTAGGTTTAGTAGACACTGGCCAACAAAGAATTGGTCCTTTCCTGTGTCAGACAGACCTCAAAGGGGCAGAACCAGACACCCTAGAGGCAGATGCGCAAGGTTCATTCCGCTCAAAACATTGGGGGGGCTTCTACCTCCAAAGTTGGAGAAGACAAATCACAGCCATTCAGGAAGCAGTCCCAATGACTTCTCCCTGCCTGCACCAAGCACTTATCTCCTGGCAGCACCCATAGGGGGAAAATTAGCACTTTTTTTCTCAAAATTGGCACATTATAACTCAGGACAAGTGGCTCTTAAATATCGTGTCACAAGGCTACAAGTTCCATTTCCATACCCTGCCAAAGGCAAACGGCTGGCCAGATCTGCCAAAAATTCAATGGGCAGAGGCACAAAAACAAGTCTCATCCCTCATAGACATGGGGGCCATTCAACTAGTACCAGAGCAAGATCAGGGACAAGGATTTTACTCAGGACTGTTCTTGGTACCCAGAAAGGACAAGGCCTGGAGGCCAATATTGGACCTATCTATTTTGAACACATATCTGGATATACCAAAATTCAAGATGTTGACTTTGCAGCAGCTTCTGCCCATGCTGGGCAAGAACGCTTGGCTTGTGACTTTAGACCTAAAGAGGCATACCTGCATGTCCCATTCAGACAAATATGCAGAAGATACCTCAGATTCAAGGCTGGCTCAATGCATTACCAATTCTCTGCACTGCCCTTTGGCTTATCTACTGCGCCCATGGTCTTTACAAAGTGCCTGGCACCAGTAATTGCATTCTGCAGACAAAGAGGATTACAAATATATCCTTACTTGGACTGTCTAATTCAAGCAGAGAACAAGGACATTTTTCTACAGCATCTGGCGTTTGTGAAAAGACTTCTAACATGCCTAGGGTACACAGTCAACGAAAAGAAATCAAAACTAGTACCTTCTCAAGAGATAATATTCCTGGGTGCAAGCTTAAATACAACTGCCCAGATGGCTTATCTCATGCCAGACAAACAAAGGCAACTGACTACCTATTTCAAAATGTTGGCAACAAAGGCCCAGTTATCTGCAAGAAAAATTCTGCAGGCTTTGGGCTTCATGGCATCCTGCATCCTACTAATTCCATATGCAAGACTGCATATGAGGAAACTTCAATGGTACCTAAAACGTGTTTGGACTCAACATTGCCACAGCCTGGAAACTATGATTACTCTCATTCCCTGCCTGCAACAGGAGTTTCGATGGTGGGCAAAGGCTTGTCACCAAAACAAGGGACAGCCATTCACATTACCCCCAGCCAGGCAAACACTAACAACGGATGCATCAGATTACGCCTGGGGGGCACACACGGCAGGAAGATGCATTCAGGGCGCATGGACCTCAAGCCAAATGCATCTACATATCATTCAAAAAGAGATGCTAGCAGTTCAAAATGCCCTGACAGCCTTCAAGGACCTACTTAATCCAGGACAACTACTGATAAAGACAGACAACACCACGGTCATGTGGTGTATATAAACAAGCAGGGGGGCACACATTCTTACCCCCTTTGCAGACTAGCCATGACTTTGTGGGACACAGCATTTACTTACCAAGTACATCTGCAGGCACAATTCCTGCCAGGAAGGAAAAATACTCTGGCTGACGAACTAAGCAGAAACCTCATGGATCCCCACGAGTGGCACCTGGACCCACAAGTCTTCAGCATGATAACAAGGAAATGGGGATGCCTGTTCATAGATCTATTTGCCTCCCCTCACAACTACCAACTAAAAAGATTCTGCACAAGGATTTATCATAGACAAGCATGGAAAGTGGACGACCTATCAGTATATGCATTTCCTCCTCTGCCTCTCCTCCCCAAGGTACTCCTAAAGGTCAGACAGGAGAAGCCAAGGATGATACTAATTGCCCCAGACTGGCCCCGCCAGTACTGGTATCCAGTACTAAGGAGCTTGTCTCAATGCCCAGCTTAGACCTTACCTCAGATACCTCATCTACTGTCCCAGCAAAACAATCAGATCCTGCACAGCCAACTTAGGACTTTAAACCTGGCAGTATGGTGGATAATGTAGTCATACAAAACACACCTCTCAGTAAAGCTGTGATGGATGTCATTTTGGAGGCCAGAAGGCCTGGTACTAGAAATTCTTATGCTGGAAAATAGAAGAGATTTTGTGCTTGGAACCAGACACAAGGAACTGATACAGCAGTGCCAAATATTCCTCAGATTTTGCAATACTTAACTGAGATGCTGGCCAAAGGTCTATCTTTTTCATCTATTAAAGTTCATGCCTCTGCCATTTCGGCTCATTACAATACAGAGCCACCACTCTTTTCTCATCCCTTACTAAAACAGTACCTCAGAGGAGCCAAAAATTTAAGGCCTCCAAGAAGATCACCAATGCCTGCATGGGACCTCAACTATGTCTTGGAAAAATTCACCCTGCCTCCTTTTGAGCCAGCTGCTACTGCTGGCATAATGTTTCTATCTTGGAAAACAGCTCTGCTACTAGCAGTAACTTCTGCAAGACGAGTTTCAGAGCTTCAGGCACTCATGGCTGTGGAACCTTTTATCATTTTTTATCCAGACAGGGTCTGTCTGAGGACAAACCCAACATTTATGCCTAAGGTGGTGTCCAGTGTGGCTCTTAACCAAACTATTCATCTGCCAACTTTTTATCCAAATCCACAGAACAAGGGGGAGAGAATTCTGCATTCTTTGGACGTACACAGACAGCTTAGATTCTACTTGGACAGAACCAAAGTTTTCAGAATGACAGAACAATTACTAGTGGCATATGCTGCAGGATCACAAGGAAAGGCTATCTCAAAGCTAACTATTTCAAAGTGGATAGGCCACTGCATTCATTTCTGCTACTTACACCATGGCAAGCCAGTGCCTAAGGGCATTAGGCCACATTCAACCAGAGCTGCAGCCACTTCAGCAGCCTTTCTCAGGGGAGTACCAACCAAGGACATTTTAGAGGCTGCTACTTGGAGTTCAGTGCACACATTCACAAAGCACTATCATCTGCCACTCTACTCTAAATTCAGGGCAGTTCTGCAGGGCCTCATAGCCGCTCCTAATGCTGCTTAGCTCCAGCCTCCCATCCATAGCTTTGGGACTCTACCCAAATGTAATGACTGCAACAGTGAAACACAAAGAACATAGTACAGTTGTGTACACTTACCATAAATGTAGATGTTCAAGTGCATTCACTGTTGCAGTCCAGGTTACCCACCCGCCATCCCCCTTTCTTCCGATGGAACCGATCTTTCCTTCTCTGATTTATACAACCTTTGTGGTGTATTTGCTTGTAGTTGAAGGTAAAGTTTATATTGGTGCATGTATTTATATGTAAAAAGAGAAACAGGAGTGCACCAGTAGCTAAAAAAATCAAAAAACTGCAGCAAGTTTACCGTTTATTGTTGAAAATAAAGTAAGCGCTTTCACGTCCTACGACGCTTCATCAGACTTCGACAAAATTCATATGAAATACAGCACCTTAAATACATCTTCCTTAATCAGTATTCATCAATTAAAAAAGACAATTAATGTCAATTAAAGTGCAAATTGTAAATCTCAATGTCAACGCTATAAAGACATGAAAAAGAACTATACTATGATTAAATAACATTTTACAGAAATCATTTTAAGAACCTGTTTACATATATATATTAATTTAATAAAACTTCATGACAAATATGAATATGTATAGCAGTATATAAAATATATTTAAAATTAATGTTTAAGTGGTCGGGCTGCTAGAAGTGGTTTCAATGTAACCTTATCATTTAAACCATACTTGTGAGCCTGCAGCCTGACAATCCACTTATTTTCCATTTCCTCCAATTTATTTTTAAAATTCCCTAATCTATAAGTCCTTGCTACTGTCTCTAGTACATGAAATTTAAAAGAATGACTGAGGCCATGGTCAAGAGTATGTTGAGCTAGAGCATTGGTAATATTTTCCTTCTGTATCACATATATATGCTCCCTAATTCGCTCCCTTAATGTTCTGTTTGTTTTGCCAACATAAAATTTTAAGCATACTTGGCATTGAGCTAAATAAACCACATCTATGGTTCTACAGTCAGCATATCCCTTAAATCTATATACCCTTCCAGTGTGAGGATGTTTAAAAGTGTCACATGCTTCTATGTATTTGCATTGGTTGCAGGTACGGCATGGGAAAGTGCCTATCCTCTGCGATGAAACATGTTGATTCTTGTTCTCTTCATAGCATAGCAGCCTATTTAAAGATTTCATATTTTTATAGGCTACACTAGGCTTGTCACTTACTATCTGTCTGAGTTTATTGTCACTTGTTAAAAACTTCCTATTATTGTCAATGATTTGTTTAATATACTTGTTTCTGTTGGTAAACGGAATCACCAGTCTATTGTTACTGGTTGTAGTGTTAAAATTAAAAGAACAGCAAATATGGCTGTCTCTTCTTCCAAAAAACGGTGTCCCTTTACCATTCCTGTGCATATTCCCTGTCCTAATGGCTTCCTGTACCTCTGTTTCCCTATACCCTCTAGATACAAAGTTGTCCTTCAAGTTGATTTGTTCCTGTCTGAAAACTGCTTCTTGTGTTGTTAATCTAGATATTCTCAATGTCTGATTCTCAACAATGTTAGAATGTATATGCCGAGGATGCATACTATTTCTATGTAATAAATTATTCCTCCAACATGATTTTCTAAATAATTCCGTTTCTATGCCATCTCTACCTTTTATTAATCTAACATCAAGGAAATCTATCATTTGTTGTGAATGAGTACGTTCAAAAGCTAAAAAATCAGTTGTTCCATTGATGTAGTAAATAAAATCATGAAGTTGTTCAATAGTTCCACCCCATACAATAAAAATGTCGTCCACGAAACGACTATAATGTTTAAGAATGTTCATATATTCCATATTTCTTAGCACATATGTCCCTTCCCAATATGCCAACACCAAGTTGGCATAGGAGTTAGCGGAGGGGGTGCCCATGGCCACCCCCTTTTTTTGTAAATAATATGTTCTGTCATATGACAGGACATTGTTCTCTAGGACAATTTCTAATAACAGCATCCATCTAATAATTACGTCATTGCTGATGTTATTCTCAAGTAAATATAACCTCACATACTCAACTCCAACTGAGTTCGGTATAGAAGTGAAAAGTGATTTGACGTCTAATGTCACGAGATAATCATTCTTATCAATAGGTTCCCTCTTGTTATAACTAGATAGATTTTCTAAAAAATGCTGAGTATCTCTTAATATATGGTGTGTATCTTGAATGATTGGTTTAAACATTTTATCTAAATATATTGATAGGGGTTCTGTCAGCCATCCCTTACTTGAGACAATGGGTCTCAAAGGGGGATCTACCAATTCTTTATGTATTTTTGGAAGTCCCCTGAATGTAGGAACAAGGGGATTTTCAATAAGAAAATATTTATATAAATCAACATCAATGATCCTACATAACAATAAATCATATAGATGTCCATGTACATCTTTAATCAGTTTAACAAATATCCATTCAATATATGATAAGTCTCCCTGTCGGATAACATCTGTCTTATTTTACTATCATATGTTTCTTTATCCATCACTACGATGGCTCCCCCCTTGTCAGCCTGTCTAATTACAATATCAGCATTATTCTGTAAACTTCTTAATGCAGCTTTCTCATCTTTAGTCATATTGTAAAAGTCAGGTTTCATACAGGTATTATTATATAAATCATGTAAGTCGGATTCACAAGCTTTTTCGAATGCATCCAGCATAGGATGTTGCTGAGGTATGAACACAGAAGGTTTTTTAAAAATATTTACATTGTCTCCCTTATTATTAATAGTATATTTATCAAACAACAGTTTCAAACCAATATTTCTCGTATATAACTTAATGTCCATAATGATGTCGGCGACATCAATAGAACTAGATGGAATAAAGTTCAGCCCTTTGTTGAGAACTGACAGTTCATGTTTATCAAGCACATACCTGGATATGTTTAGAACTAAGTCCTCTGAATGGGTTTCAGCGCTCTCTTTTGCTGTTCGTAAATCTCCTCGGTATTCTTTCTTTTCTTCTGTTTGTTGTTGAAAGACCATGTCCTTCTTTCGAAGGTCTTTATGGGTAACGGAAAAGTTGGAAAAACCTCGGATTCCGCAAAAACCTCTTCGCTGGTGGTTCCCAAAAACATATCAATAGTAGGTTGCTTTCTACGAACATCTCTGTGTGCAGCAACTTCAATGGAATTGGAATTAACAGACGGAGATGTGCGTGGTGTTTCTTCTGAATGTATTAAAGCTTCAACAATGACTTGTCGTGATGAATTACCAACAGGTTGTAATTTTTCATTCCCCGTGTGCTGCTCATTCGTTTCCTGTCTCAAACGACCAAACGTCGTGTTGTCAGATGACGTCACTGTGGGAGGGATTCCTTTCGAATTTGCCATCTCCTTAAGACGATTACTAGATATTGTTTTATTACCAATTCCACTATTAAAAGAATTATTCTCTCTCGGCCAGGAAAATACCTGGCCCTTTTGGAAGTCCACAAAGTCCCTTTCTAACTTCCTCTTTTTGTCTGATAGGGACTTATTATCAAGAGAAAAAGTAATCAGTTTTAAGTCATTGTGCAATGTTTCAAGTTCTTTAGCGTTAAGTAACTGTGTTAATTCTGTTTCGAGTTCATTGATCTCTGACTTCAATGTTCTTTCCACTATTTCATACTGTTCAATAAGTATTCGTATATAGGAGAAACTGGTATCTAGATTCAACTTTTGCCATTTGGCCAAAAGTTCCGGGTAAGCTGTTCCAAACGTAGGCATCTTGAGGATGCGAAGACCCCTTGGAACAAGCTTAAAACTAAGGCAGGCTTCCATATGTAGTTTCTGCCATTGAACGTTCTTTAATTTTTGCAATTTAGTTTCAAGTCGCCTTGTGGTTAACACTATGTCCATGTTGTGCTTCATGTTGGTACGTTCATCATCGTTGCTACAAAGTTCTTTCGTTGTTAGTTTCAACAAAGGATTAGTATTAATCTCCATAAATTCTTGTAGACGAAATGTTTTGTTCAATCCGATAATAGGTGAACCTTGTGATTGCAAAGGTTCAATAGCCATGTCTCAGCAGTATTACACGAGAAACAAGTCAATAAAAGATAAAAACTGCTGAGTAAAGCACTCTGGAGTAACAGGAAGCAATGCAAAAAGAGAAACAGGAGTGCACCAGTAGCTAAAAAAATCAAAAAACTGCAGCAAGTTTACCATTTATTGTTGAAAATAAAGTAAGCACTTTCACGTCCTACGACGCTTCATCAGACTTCGACAAAATTCATATGAAATACAGCACCTTAAATACATCTTCCTTAATCAGTATTCATCAATTAAAAAAGACAATTAATGTCAATTAAAGTGCAAATTGTAAATCTCAATGTCAACGCTATAAAGACATGAAAAAGAACTATACTATGATTAAATAACATTTTACAAAAATCATTTTAAGAACCTGTTTACATATATATATTAATTTAATAAAACTTCATGACAATTATGAATATGTATAACAGTATATAAAATATATTTAAAATTAATGTTTAAGTGGTCGGGCTGCTAGAAGTGGTTTCAATGTAACCTTGTCATGTTTATCAAGCACATACCTGGATATGTTTAGAACTAAGTCCTCTGAATGGGTTTCAGCGCTCTCTTTTGCTGTTCGTAAATCTCCTCGGTATTCTTTCTTTTCTTCTGTTTGTTGTTGAAAGACCATGAAAGACCATGTCCTTCTTTCGAAGGTCTTTATGGGTAACGGAAAAGTTGGAAAAACCTCGGATTCCGCAAAAACCTCTTCGCTGGTGGTTCCCAAAAACATATCAATAGTATAAAAGCTTAAAATTTTATGTTGGCAAAACAAACAGAACATTAAGGGAGCGAATTAGGGAGCATATATATGCGATACAGAAGGAAAATATTACCAATGCTCTAGCTCAACATACTCTTGACCATGGCCTCAGTCATTCTTTTAAATTTCATGTACTAGAGATAGTAGCAAGGACTTATAGATTAGGGAATTTTAAAAATAAATTGGAGGCAATGGAAAATAAGTGGATTGTCAGGCTGCAGGCTCACAAGTATGGTTTAAATGATAAGGTTACATTGAAACCACTTCTAGCAGCCTGACCACTTAAACATTAATTTTAAATATATTTTATATACTGCTATACATATTCATAATTGTCATGAAGTTTTATTAAATTAATATATATATGTAAACAGGTTCTTAAAATGATTTTTGTAAAATGTTATTTAATCATAGTATAGTTCTTTTTCATGTCTTTATAGCGTTGACATTGAGATTTACAATTTGCACTTTAATTGACATTAATTGTCTTTTTTAATTGATGAATACTGATTAAGGAAGATGTATTTAAGGTGCTGTATTTCATATGAATTTTGTCGAAGTCTGATGAAGCGTCGTAGGACGTGAAAGCGCTTACTTTATTTTCAACAATAAACGGTAAACTTGCTGCAGTTTTTTGATTTTTTTTTTAGCTACTGGTGCACTCCTGTTTCTTTTTTTGCATTGCTTCCTGTTACTCCGGAGTGCTTTACTCAGCAGTTTTTATCTTTTATTGACATGTATTTATATGTATATAAATTTTGGCTACCCTTTTAGGGGGCACCTGACATCTGGGGCAAGAAAAACTAAAGAAAATAGCGTCGGCCACATCTTTTATACCCCTGACGACCTGACATCAGGGACGGGGCGACAGCGGCTGACGCAGGACCCAGGACTTTGGAATTCAGGCTGACTGAGGGCAACCTGCCAGCAGGATAACCCAAATGTAATGACTGCCACAGTGATTACACTCTAACATCTACATTTATGGTAAGTGTGCACAACTGTACTTTTTCCTGTCTAATCTGTCCAACACCTTTTTGGGGCCAGTCAGTCACTCCAAAACTGAAAGTTAGGGCAGGAAGAACAAATTGGTTTATAGCTTGAACTTTGTTCCTGGATGTCAACACTGATTTCAGGATTAATTTAAGTCTTTTAAAATATTCCTTACTGAATTTTATTTGCATTTGTTCATGTTTCAATGTTGACCCTTCATCAATTCCCAAATGTTTATACACTCCCTCTTACTCAAGTTCTTTTACATCACATTCTTGTCCCAAACTGATGTTTTCTTAGTGCTGCAGCTTTCCTGCTTTAAAGGTTGCATTTGCACATTTATCAAGACCAAAGATCTTGTATCATCTGAAAAAGTGTTGCCTACTTGCAGTTGTGCTTTCAGTTCCTCATCTGATGAGCTATACAGTTTTAAATCATCGACAGAGAAGATGAGAAGTCTTTACATTTTGCTGCTTTCTGGGAGCCAAATTATAGCCATAACCTAATTTATCAAACATGCAGCTTAATGGGTTAAGGGCAAGGTAAAAGAGAAGGGGTGACAGAGAGTCACCCTGGAATATTTCCCTTTGGATTTTTATCCCTGGAATAATAATTTGTCCTTTATCATGGCTTAATTGCAGTGTGGTTTGCCACTGTTTCATGGTCACTGTGATGTAGTTTATCAGTGTAAGGTGTATCTTATACATTTTTAAGCACTCTCTTATCCATGAATGTGGGATACTGTCAAATGCTTTTTTGTAGTCTGTACATGCCATCCTTAGATTCTTCCCCTTTTTACAGTTCTATACTATGACTTTATTTAACAACAAATGATCCTTTGTTCCATATGACTTTCTTTTATTAACCTTTTGTTCTTTTGCCATAATTGATTTTTTTTTTCTAAATGAGTATAAACTCGGCACCAATTCCAGTGTATAGTTTATACGTCGTCGGAAGGCAAATTATTGGCTTATAGATTTTAGGGCAGGTTGCAGGTTCACTGTTAAGTAGGACCATTGTTTTTCCTGTTGTTAGCCAGACTGGTGTCTGTTCGGGGTGCCTATATAAATAGTTCTTACTCATGGCTAAATCTTCGTGCAAAGATGTTAATACTTTTAGACAGAAGTTATGTACTGCATCTGGGCCTTGGGTTTCCCAATTACAGGCTTCTCTTAACTTTGTTTCAATCTCTCTGACAGTTACTTCATCCCATTTCATATCCTGTACATTTAAACTTCTTATTCTTTCTTTTACTACTTCTATTTAGCATCTTTGTTATGTTCCAGAGAATCTTCATAGATACTTCTCCAAAGTGTATCTATTTCTTTTTTTTGGTCGTCTTTCAATTCCTTTTACCTTGTTTCCCAATTCTCTCTAAAACTTTTTGAGGTCATCAATAAATTCCTTATTTTGTACTTTTCCTTTATATTTATCTGTGTATCGTCTAAGTTTTGCTGCCTGTGCTAAAATTTTTAGTTTATTATTTGTGATAGTGCATGACAAATCCTGATCCGTTATAATACTGGGCATTGCTTTTATTACGTCTGTCTTTGAGTATTTTTGTTGATATGTTCCCTCTTCAGTACTCCTCTTACAGTGACACTTCTTGACCTAATTGCTTTATAGCTTTCTCTATTTGTTACTTCCATGATGGCATTCGATTTCTCCCTGTCCTTTCCCTTACTACCCTGTGTTCTTGTGGTAGAACTTTATCTGTTATTAATTTGACTGCACAGTAATGTATCCTGTTTACTTCTGTTATTTCACATGAATCACTGTGGGCAGTCCTAATTACTATGTTCATTAGTTTTATCAAATTTCTAACTTTTTGGGTTTTATTGACCTCCTGCAGTCTATTTCTTTCATTGATCTTAGTATGTCTTTGCATCTCTATTAAATCAAGCAACTCTTCTCTTAGATCATTTTCTTCTAAACTGAGGGCATATTCTTTGTTTATCATTTCCTGCGGGCATTCTATCGAAAGTTCCAGAACTTCTTCCTGTGCCTTGTTCTCTTCAGTTTCACCCTGTGTCATCTTTTGCTCTTTCATATGGAAACTCACTGGCCTATCACTTCACAACATTGACTGTGTCAGAGTTGCCACAATTTCCTATTCTTTCCCTTGCTGTATAGCTCCAACTGAACCTTAGTACTGGTTTCCTATGCAAGGCTCCAAAGTATCTTCATATGTCAACTGATGAGATGCTTCCTGCGTCACTGGTTTCTCCTTAATTTGAGTGTTCATTGCTGTATCCTTTTATGTTGTTATCTGAGTTAAATGTTCTACACTAAATCCTTCACTTTGCAGGTATTCCATAACCTCAGTTTCTGTTTCTTTAACTTCTCCATTACTAATCTTCTTTTCTACTTTTCCTCTTTGTCTTCTTATTCATATGAGGCTTCATATGAGGAAGTTTCAGTGGTACCTAAGATCATTGTGGCTTCAACATGGCCACCCACTAGACTAGCTCCTCGGCTCAATTGTCTCAAACTGGAATTTCACTGGTGGGTTCAAAGGATGTCTCTCCATCCAGTTGTTTCTTTCCAACCTCCTCAGCCATCCGTGGAACTCTTCATGGATGCTTCAGAGCTGGGGTGGGGAGCAGCTTCTGGCACTGTGAAGGTGCAGGACCTTTGGTCCCCTGAACAGAGGGTGGATCACATCTATGTCAAGGAAATAAGGGCTCTCATGTTAGCCCTTCTTGCTTTCTACTCACTCTGGGTGCAACTTCCTTGAAGGTTTATACAGATAATACCACAGTCATGTAGTATGTCAACAAACAAGGTGGTACAAGGTCTTACTTTCTTTTCAGATTAGCCCTGCAGGCAGGGAAAATAACCATCAGTCTGCAGATGACCTGCAGGCAGTCTATATTCCTTAAGAGTGCAGTCTTGTGGCAGATTTTCTCAGAGTGTCTGGGACACAGCCTCACAAATAAATGCTTCACAGGGATGTGTTTTTGGACATAGTTCATCAGTGGAGTTATTCCTCAAGTAAATCTCTTTGCCTCTTCTCTGAACTGGCAGCTTCCTCAATCGTGTTCCAGAGTCTCAAGTTCTTTGGCTGGGAAAGTGGACATTGTGTCTTTTATCTGGAAGGGAATGTTTCTGTATGCATTTCCTCCCTTTCATCTTCTTCCAGATGTCCTTCACATAATAAAAGGAGGACTCTCCAAAAGTCTTGTTGGTTACTACCTTTTGGCCCATACAGCACTGCCCTTCTTATTACATCCAGCCAAAGGCAATCATCACAATTTCCCTCACAACATGGATCTTCTCAAACAGGACAGAGGATCTGTCCTTTGCCCTCATCTGTCCACTGTTCAACTGATACTTGGGGTGATATGGTTTTGATTCCTTTCCGAAACCAGTTTTCTGAGGATGTGCTTAGGGTCCTACAGGAGCCCTGTACAAAAGATCATATATGTCTAAATGGAATAGGTTTTATGTTTGGTGTTTTTTTCCATCCTGTGTGAACTGCTACATGCTGGCTTGGCATATTCTTCAGTGAAAGCTCACTTGTCAGCCATTTCAGTTATTTAAAATAAGAACTACTGTCTGTGCGCTCTCTTGATTGTAAAGGATGATGATGTATACATGTCAGTGTATTAGCACCTTTTTCTAAATGCAGGAATGTAATAACCTCTTTCTGCACACTTTCATGGGTGAATGCTGGACTAACTGCCCTGATGGACCATTATAAGTCTAGCCAATAACCTGAGGTAAGAATCATATCCTGTACCTTGTATCTGTGAGGTGAAGACCATAACCATTATACCAAACCCACCCCACCTTATTGTATATAGCACATGACGTGAATGCTAATGTATCAGCTTCTATCCCTGAATGTTTGACTGTAACATATGATGTACAGTTTTGCTTCTGTGTATGTGTTATGAATACAACTGCTTTTCTCCCCTGGCCTCTGCTGAAAATGGTCACTGCTCAGATGGTCTTTTCTGGCTAAAAAAAAAGACAAATACTCATCACACAGAGTGGAGAGACTTTGCCTTTCAGAATAAGGTCATTTGTTTTAGTCCCCTTTCTTTTTTTGTTCCAAAGGGGATGGGAGAGTGTTCCCACTGTGACTTTCATGACCTCACTAAGCACATCTGATATATCAGGTTCCGGATGATGACTGTGCAGGGAGTCATACCTCTGCTGCTGCAGGGCATGATGAAATTGTCTACTGGTACACAAGTGTCTGGGGTCTGCAGATGGAGTCATTCTTCTCGTGTATCACAAAGTGTTGCTGTTTGGTCTATCTCTTCTTATCCCAAAGTGTTTACCAGGATGATAGCTACTGGGGCAGAGAGTTTGCTAAAAGAACTTTATGTTCCACTGCCTGGATAATTGCATTCTGGTGGTCCCATTGATCCAATAGAATCACTGATTTGTGTGTTCTGTCAGTGCATGAAGTGAGAATGTCTCTGAATTGGGAAAAGTCTTGTCTGAATCCATCTCAGAGGGACTGCTCCTATCTGTATGAAGTTGGATGCCTTCCATAGTCATTTGCTAAGAAGAGGACTCATGGTCATGTCATTGGCATGCTGGGGGAAGATGGTAGTGAAGGATCCAGACTCGGATGCTTCTGCTGCTTTTAAGCTTGGCAGTGGCTACTGTCTTCACTGTGCCTTTTGCATAAGGATTTGGCTGTGGTAGGCAGTGAAGTGTCATTACAGAGTTACCAGGAAGTCATGGATGACTTCTTGTGTCAGACTTTTGCCACTGGGCCCTGGAATGGTGCACAGGTCTTACTTCCCATATTACAGCCAAACCCATTAGAGGCGAGACCCCACCTCACTTACTTCACAGTGCAAGGAAAATTTCTCTTCCCCACTCTCACTCCCTAGAAGAGGAACTCCACATAAACAGGCTAGAGCTGAATGTGGTGTTTCTTGATGTGAATCCTTTGAAAGGAGGGAGATGAAGACAGAACACTTTTTGATTGATTAAGAGTTTTATGACATCCAAGTCAGATATCTCGCCTACTACAGGGGAGTGGTTTACGACATATCTAAACATGGGAGGGCAGCACTCGCTCATTATCCCCATCCCCACTGTATAGATAGAGTTCAGGTTTGGTAGTGGGTCAAAGAGAGAGGTCAGCACTGTTTGCCACTCATCTCAGAGAATCTGAACCTACTGGATTACTCCATGAGTCCCTCCTGGGCTTGATAATTCAAATCTCTTGTATGATCAGTCCATCAGGAATGGAACACCCTGAAGACTGTCCTGTTTGCTTTGCAGGAGAAGGTGGTCCTTTCCTTTTTAGTTGCATTAGTGCAAGGGGGGTCATTTCTCCTTGACATAGAATGGGATATTACTGCACACCTTCTCACCATTATTTTTTTGATTCCTGTTTATCATAAGAGAAGAAAGCATAAAGCCCAGGCTTGTTCTCTAGTGAATGAGGAGATCGTGGTTTCAGGTTCTTAGGTCCTTGGCAGTACAGAAAACACTCCCATCCAAGCAAGGAGGTCCCACACGGCTGCAGTGACATCTGGTTCCAACTCACTGTCCGTGACTTCATGATTAGATCTCCTGATCCTTCAGGTCTTTTGGCTGGAGTGATATAGGTGATTCAGTCTACCAGAAAACCTAGCACCTGTCATACTTTTCCCATTTAGGTACACTAGGCAGAAATGTGTTCTTTGCTGCCCTAGTCAGTCAGCATTTATATAGTTCTGACTTTTCTGAAGCACCTGTTTACAACCTCAGTTATTTCACAGTGATTGGTACCTGTCAGCCATTTCTGCCTTCTGAATCTTGTAAAGAGCAGGACTGTGCCCTCCCATCAGCTAGTCAAGTAGCCCTTCAATGGGATTTGCATCTCCATCCTTCTTTGAAGAATTCTTCATCTCCTTGAGAACTAAACTTAATAACTAACATGCTTATTTGCCTCTAGTTTGATAGTGTTCATTTGACCAGCGGCGTTAGTTTTCAGAATTCATCGTCTGGAAGACCTTTTCCTTGACTGTCTTTACTTCAGTGGATTTAGAATTTCAGTCATTTACTTGTAAGAAAGCATGCTTGGCTTTTCACAAGGATTGTGTGATGTTTACGTTTAACCCATATTTTTTCTGAAGGTGATCTCAGAATTTCTTTAAACAGGTCTGCTGATATCCCTGTTTTTACCATAGCTAGAAATGAAGTAAAGGAGCACTTCACGCCTTGAAAATCTACTACCAGCTCAGGTTCTACCTAAAGTGATGGTTTGAATTCTGAAAGACACTTCAACCGCTCATCTAGGAAGCCATTGGCATTTGCTAAATAAATCCTTTCCAAGTGTTTGTATTCAGCCTGCATTGTCTTTTATTGCTAGCCAGCCTGTCAACCTTTGGAAAATGCTCCTGTCAAAGACTATCCATCAGGAGCAGGCCACTTCCAGTATTTCTTTCAAACATGTCTCCTCTGCAGAGATTTGTGCTTTGGCCACTTAAGTTACCCATTCATATATTCTCCAAATGTTGTTACTTAAACCATAGTGGCAGGAGTTGGACCTGCTCTGGCAGTTCTTTGCTTCAGAATTTGGGATTCAGCTTATGGCCATCCTTGTCTCCTTCCTCTTGGACAACTTGAAATTCTTCCCATTCTCTTTGTCTGCAAAGATTCATAGTGTCAGATATAAATATGCACTCACTATATTGTTTTTTGTGCTAATTACCCTCCTACATTTCTCCATTTGCCTGTATAGCCACCTTGACCATTGACTGCTATTAGAGTTCCCCTTAAACTGGGTGAGTATATGTTTATGTATGCTGGTGCAATGTGATTTTTTTGATTCTACGACTACTCACTCAGTGGAAGGGGGCAACTAGTGAGTGACTGCAAGGGCTTGTTGCTATGTCTTACTCCAGAGTCTAACATTATATGCATCAGAAAGGGTATACATGCCTTTAAATAAGGGAGGTTCAGATGCTCCAGTCATACACTTGCCAAGGGAGAAGTTTCCCTGGGATTAACTGATAAAATGAGTACATATCTATTTTGTCAAGAGCATCTCAGTCATTAGGCCCATCATCATCTAACTTTTTCTTGGGTCTCTGGTGTTCTTGTACTTTCAAATATATTAGCAGACTTGATTTTTTATAAGGGTTATTGTTAGAGCTGTCTGTAGGCTCCTCTGTTAAGGAAAACTTGAAGAAAGTGGGACCACACTCCCCTTGTTGCTGACAGCACAAAGGAAATTTTGTGAAGTAATTGCTGGTCAAGTTGTTCCTATGTTTAAGTGTCTATGTAATTAAACTGTATGGTCTACACTATATTTAGTTGTTGTTTCTTTTTTTTTTTTTTTAACTAAGTCATTTTTTAGAAAGTGCTTAACTCAGTAAAGTTAATCTGAAGCTTGTATTATCATCACATGGAAACCATTTTTTGCATTTTGTTTCATTTTTCATGTTTGCATTAAGTCATTGTGTTCTAGTAAGGTTTTTGGTTTTGTTAATTATGGACAACAGTTCCATTAATACTGTCTGTTCTGTACTGTAAGCTGATATATATAGTGTTTTTTTTTAATGTACTCCCATTCCCCATTCAACTGACAGTACCCACTTAAATGCCTAGCCCCCCCCCCCCAACAGCCATCACTTGAGTATTTTGACTCCTTTGTACTGATCCCAGATGTGTTCCTTCATTCGGTGTACTGCCTATCCTTTTGAAGGAAACAGCCCTTTACAGCTATTCTTGTTAAGCTTAGAGAGCAAAGACTTCATGGGAGAATAGCGGAAAGGGTCCCGGGCCATTATATTGCATTGGCCCATCATGGTCCCTTCTTACAGGTAGCAGTGATGCCATATGTGCATAAAGAGTGCAACTGCACAGCATGTGCTGGATGTCCTGGCACTCGGACACTTTTGCAAATGCTGACTTGCCTGCCTTCTAATCTGTGCTTGAGTATGAACAAGCCAGAGGATAAGGCCACATCCTTCCTCTAGGATGGGAGAGTTGCCATCTGATGCTTCAACCTGTTCCTCCCCTCTCCTGACCCAGGCCCATTCCTGAACTCTGCTCAACAGTACTTAGAAACTGGTTTTCACAAAAATAAGAAGGGGAATGAGATTGCATGATTTCTGTTTGCGTCAGTTCTTGGGGAGCAAGGGGGTTGTGGCTTTCTATTGGTGGATCTGTGCATATGCCATCCTGATTTAAATTGTTTGAATCATAAGAAGCATTATTAGTTGCTATTTACTTGCATACAGCTTTTTAGGGTGCTAATTGTCAATTGTAAATAATTTGCAATTAATTTTATTTTTTGTTTGTCTCTGTTTTGTTACAGGTCTTTCAGCCTGGGAGACGAAAGGGGAGCCTCTGCACCCAGGGAAACGTTACCCTTTACTGGGGGGAAGGGTAAACCAGTAGGGACATTCAGAACAACCCCAACCCTGCTGGGAGGGGTGGGAGGGAGGTGTTAGTCGTCGCACTATTGAGTCGATGTTGGGAAATGTTATAACATCTGGAGCCTTTGCAGGTGGAAATGTCTCCTTTTACAACTCCACAGAAGAGTTGAAGAAGTAAATAAAGAGAATTTATCCACGCAGCAGCATATTCTTGACATAGGGGGATTTGTTGTATCAAAAATGGGTACTGTTGACTTCAAATATAGAGACAAGTGCAGAGAGGAAGCAACTATTAGCGCACAATAAAGGCAACCTAGAATTGGGGGTTAATAACAGTTAGAGGCAGAAATTTTAAGAGTGCACACAAGTAACTTCTAGGTATTTGCATGTAATGGGTAAATAACTAACTACACAAGTGAAGTTAGTGCAATTCAATTGCAACTTGCTGATCATGTTAAAAAGTGGCCACTTAAATAAGCACCTGAACAAGTTACACAGCCATAAGTAACTAACAAAGGGAGGAGTCTAGAGAGAAACCAAATTAACCTAATTAGTTTTTTAACTAGATTTTTTCATATCATAGTAAAGCTTGACATACAGCATTTTCATTAGTTTTTGAGTTGGGTATTACTGTAGTGGAAATAATTTGGTTATTATATTTAAGTTTGATTTGTAGACCAAGGCATTCTAGCTATCATGGAATTTGAGATGTAAGGCATGCCCTTGGTTTTTAGTAACTGAAAGCATTTTGATGTAGTTTGGGAGAAAGTAGCATGCTCACATTTAGAGTGGAAATGGTATGTTACCATTTGTTGCATTAGTTTTAAGTTAATTTGGGTGACATGTTTAATGTAACCCTGTGTAAAATACCACATTGAAATTTCTGTGGCATTTTTATTTCTCTTAATTTAGGTTCCAGCGTACTGTAGTTCAGAATTAATCCTTGAATAATTCTTTTAGGATCCATTAGGGTAATAAGATTGATATTGTATTGTGTGTAACCTACCCAATGTGGAAAGCTGATATACCTGTGCATAATCAATGCCTTTGTGCTGTCAGTGTGATGTGCTTTCTGCATGGTTATATACTAGTGAATGTATCAAAAATCTCTTTAAAACTTAAGAATTACATGGTAGGTGATCATTTACAAGCTGCATAAATGTTAGATGGCACATCAAGACTGTATGGAAAGATTGCTGTTCTAGTATGTGATTTCCCATTCAGTATGGTAATTCTGTACTTTCATTCAAAGCATGGTCGTTACAAATTGTAATTTAGTTACCGGTTATAAACTAGGTTACCAAAACATGAATGGTGCATGTTGGTGGCCATATGTTCCCTGGTGAGATTGAATTAGGATACAAGTTAGAAGCCACAGAAAGGAAGTTGATTTTGGATCCTTCATTACTTTTCTGTTGCTTTTCATACATCACATTTGTTTTAGTGAATAAGTCCTTGTTCATTTAATCCATTTCCTCCCTTCTTATATGTGTTGTGTCTTATACTGTAAATGTGAAAAAAATGGTACACTTCACCTTTTGTCAGTGTAAAAGTGAAAGTCTTCGTTAACTTTGAATGCAGACATTATCCCATGATGATTTTAGGTAACAGTTCTCATAAAACTGTAGCTCTGCAGGCAGAGTGCAGTCTACATTTTTACATTTCTGTGAAGCTGTACAATCAAACTTGCAAAAAAGCAGATATAAAGCCATAGTAGCTCTTTCTGTTTTTTCTTTCAGAATGTAAAATAAAAGTCTGACACGTTTGATTTTATTTGCATGGGTTTATTTTGTGCGAGTGTGAAACTGAAACAGCCATTGCACTGAATTTTGAAATTAAGCATGGATGATGGTGTGTGTGTTTTATGACCTGCTGTTTTTAAACTTGTTTTGTTTATGCACATAAGAGCATGAATTTTGTAAACATTCCTTTTACTTTCTAAACAATGTTTACCTTGTGCTGATATGAATGAAAGCAGTTTTTAATATGCTATGAATAACAAAATGTGATGTGCCCATTGAGTTACATGATTTGATTGTAATGCATGTGCTTACTACGTCTACATTTATTTTAACCAAAAATCAGTAATTCTGTTATATCATTTGTTACAGCTCCATGCCCCATTGGTTTCTCATGCCTTTATCTTGGGTACAGTAATCTTAAAATTGAACTGCTGCATAAAATAGCAATCTACTTTTGTTTTGCAATAGTAATTTAATTTAATTGTTCTCCACTAACAAGACACACTGAGATAAAGTGATTTTCATAACCATAAGGGCCATGTTTAAAATCAAATGTTTTCAGTGGTCCTGAAAGTGATTTTGTCACTTGTTTGTAAAAGTAGAACTATTTTTAAAGGGCAGTCAAGTCGTTTAGAACACATTGCACTGGCAAACATTATTCATCATTTATGTTCAGTAACTGTTATAGAATTCCTTACTAACTGATGTTTAACTTTAAAAACAGAATGACCAACTTGGCAAACATACTGATGACAAAACCTTTTAAATATTAAGAAGAAAACTTAGAAATGTCCATATAATTTGAGAAAATGTTGTAGTGTTTACTTTGCTTTTACCAGTAACTAAGAGGAGAAAGTCATTTTTGTCTATTCCTTTATTCCCATAACTTTGTAACATCTGCAGTATGCTTGCAGTTTTGCAAGCAGAATTGATGTATAACTTGTAGACCAGTAATAGGAGTAAATATAGTCACCATACTAAAATCTATAGTTGTAAATGTTTTAAAAATTAAATTCCAAAAATAAATTGGTAAATCATTACTAAGCAAGTAGTGTTTACTTAACCCTCATCTCTTTGTCCTCTTGGTGAGATCTTTTAAAGTCAACTAGAAGAGTTGTTCTTAAATTTATACTGGGTCAGTGACTTGATATTAACTGAGCCGTAGTTGGCACCAGTTGTACATGTTAGTTTTTTATTTGTACTTTGATTATTTTTCAGATATTGAGCACTTGACATCAGTTCAAATCAGAAAGTGTCTCACACAAAGTAGACTATTAACTGCCATCTTTTTACTCCCCTGAAATGTTTATGTGGTACTGATTACTATATGAGGTGGTGTCAATTTAATAGATGAATCTGGATCAAGTATAAAACATCCAGGATTGTTTCATGTGGCCTTTAAACACAGCATGTGTGCCACTGCTTTTGCATTTAGTTCAGCAGATTGTGTTTTTATTGTTGTAACATTATCTGTTTTGTGTGCTTTATTTAAAAAAAGGTCCAAAGAATTGTAAATTAATGAAAAAGTTCAGATTTTGTGCTCTTTTATAATAACCAGTTTGTTTTGGATTAGTGTATTTAGAATTGGTTACAAAACAGAAGTACCTGTTCGTACTGAGGTTCCTTTACCTGAGTGTCATACGAACATACTCGCACATATTCATGTACTGTTTGGTCTGTTGGACTTAAATTTCAGATCTCAGTGCAGTCTTTTAAGAAGTTTTGTAGAACAAAGCAAACTTTGCAGTTTAATGTTAGTCAACATTAAGTATGAAAACATTACATTAATATTGCTTTTTGGGAGGTTCAAAATATAGTCTTATTTTGCTGGTCGTTCTGAAAACTACTTTACCCACAGGTATCAGTTTGTCTAGATGGGAGGAGATGTATCGAGATTGTCAGCTGCAATAAAGAAAGAAAACAACCTAGTGGCAGATTCATGTTTCAGCAAGAGTTTGTAGTTCTGATGAGATATAACATTTTATGCAGACAGATGCATTTAAGATTACAGAGACAGCTGCCATCTTGCTTATTCATTGTTCTGTATAGTAAAACGCCATTGTTATGTCTGTGACTGTTGCATCATGGGATATGTAAAGCATCTGAGTTCATTGTGGTGTGTCTGAACAGTTTGACTGAATGTTTGAGTTGCGACAGTTTGTCTTGTTACATTCCAGTGTTTCTGCCTTTTGGCACTTGGAAAGCACGGCTTTGTTTGCTGCTTACACACTGAATTAAGTGCTGTTAGTGTGCTCTACTACACAAATAGCCGCTGCTAAGTGATGACGTAGTGTTTGTACTTGAATATTTTTATGTTTTAGAAACCTCAGGAGGTCAGTGTTTACTATTTTTATATATGCTCTCTCTGCCCTGATTCCCCATTTGAAGGATTCTAACCACATACATGATTGAAAACAACCTAAGTTTACAAAGCATGCCTATAAAATGTATGAACCAAAACTGGAAGAGTTGTGTAACAGCATTGTTTTGCTTCCTCTTCAATATGCTATTTAGAGCAACTTGACCTGTAGAGCATTCTGTGTTGGTGCTTTGTTAAAAACATTTTTCTAAATCACAATTAGTAAAAATATCATTCTCTCCTAAAAAAGTTGTTAGTTTTTGTAAACTTGCTGATGCTTTTCAGTCTAGTCTGGTCTTAAGAAAATCATAATAACTGGTATATAATGGATGACGGGAAGCTGTTGTAATAATTTTCTGATCCTGCTGTGTGTGCTTCCTTGCTAATTTTTTAATGCCAACATATTTGATTTGGTAGAGTAGTTAAACATTTTGAACTACAGAGAACATATACTATTTGACGTTTTTGCCCTGCCCTTAATTTTGAATTGGTTTATTGTTGAGGAAGTGAAGCAAAAACATTTTGGTTAAAAAATGCAAATCTGCAGAAAACTTTAAAGCACGTTTGTATGTATATATCCTCTTACAGTAATCTGGGCATCATATTTTTTGCTGACAACTTAAACACATTTGTAAATGTATCATCTTAGGTTGTTGGAGTTATACACTTAAAGCTTTATGGTCTTTCCACCGTTTTGCAAGCAGTACTTTTTCTAATGTTGGTACGTTTCCTTCAAATGATTATCCTCTATCTTCTCTAGCTGTTTCAATTAATAGTTCTTGAGCTCTGCCTCTGTGCTAACATGACAGAAAATATAATTTTAAGAAGAACTATGGTTTTAATTTTTTGATAAGCTGCTGAATTTTAAAGAGAGTTTTTTTGGGGCCACCAAATATTTTGGATCATGCAGAGAATATATATTGTATTGCAGTAATTTTGTATTGACATTTGTAAGATATAGTGATTATAATAGATGTGAATGTTAATCACTGCTTGGATATGTATGTATGTTAATAAACTGTTTAAATATGACTGGCTGTTTTTTTATTTTTTTGTTTGATTTTTGTTAATATATTGACAAATTAGAGGGCCATTCTTTTCAAGAATGCTGCTATATAGTGTTGAAAGATGGTAAGTGGTAACCTGGTGCAGTGGCCATCACCTCGCCTTTCATATCTGTGGGTGTAGTATAATAAGATTTGGTTAAAAAAAAAAAAGGTATAAATTATGATTATAAAATTAAATGGTCCAGTCATAAAAAAGAGACAGTATTACAGATGTAGTAATAGTGGTTGAAAGCACTGTAAACTAGTGTTTAACACAGTTCCAATCTAATTGCCAAGTTAAATGTTTACATGCATTTGGTTGTAGATAGAATAATTTCAAGAAAAAAAAAACTGTGCCCTAGATATCCTAGTGCATCTGCAAGAATTGTCTCTCGTGTAATCCAATAGAATGTCTTTGAAACAATTTAAACTGTCATTTGTGTATCTGTTGTAGTCAAAAAGTATATATTCCAATTCTGAAGTGCTTGCATAGTGTGATTATTGTACCACTTTACCTCAGTGATATGACCCATTACTTAATAGAGCACTCCTGTGTGTGTAGCCTTTGAAAAAGCCATCTGAAACAATTTAAAAAAAAAAAAAACAGTTGAAGTTGGAAAACACACTGTTCAGAAAGGCTACAGGAATTATGACTGTATTCAGTTTCTTGTATGTTACTTGGGTATGACCACTGTCTGATATTGTCTTATCTGCAAGTCTTTACCTAGAAAGCAATGCTGGGGAGCTAACACAAGGTCATGGAACCTTATAGGTAAGTACGAGGCTAACTGCCCTTGAGGACCATTTTAAGCCTAGCCAGTTTTCCTTTTGGTGCTTGAATTAACCTATCCCACTGGGTGTTAGATTGGCCTTACCCATCCCATGGTTGATAATTATATATTACCCATAGTGAGAATAATTGGGATCATACTATACCATAGATAATGTGAGGAGAACCATCCATGGGATATAGCATTTAGGAGTTGCCTCTGCTCATAAGTACAACAGGGTACAGTCTTGGAGCAAGTTTTCTGTTACCATCCATAGCGCCAAGTTGCAGTTGAATATGGACAGGGATGAGCTTTGTTTTCAGTTCCAGAGCAAGCAGTATTCAGTTTGAGAGATACCTCATAGTAACTAAAAGTAAGCATCAGTAGATAAAAAAGTGACTGATACATTAACCCTGCACCTTCCACATTTATTGGTTAAGCCTTCTGTTAACATCAGAAGTCTGGTATTAACTTCACACTGGAAAAACAAATAAATAAACAGTAGTCAGGCATTTTGAAGCCCAGCTGTTAATAAGCTTTTATTTTGCATTTGTTAACCAGGATTGTCCGACTGAGCATTTAAACCCTTTTTAGTAAAGGCCCAAGGATTCAGCTTGCCAGTCAAAGATGTAAAAGTAAGCTTTAATTTTCAGGCTTTTAAATTAGTATCAGCTGTAGTCCCAGTGTACTGCTACTGCTTGCAATTACTGTTCCTTTTGAAGCCTGTATGTTTATGTTTGGTGATAATCCGGAGAATCCAGGATATAAACACATTGTCCTGTATGGATCACCTTAAAGCTGCATCTCTGTGCTCTGTCTCCTACAGGTTATTGACAGGCAATCTCTGCATGGTATACAAGGTATTCTGTTACAGCTCTGATGGACCTTTTGCATGTCCGCAGAATGAACAGCATCAGAACCACTAGATCAAGGATTTAAATTTTGCTTGTGACATAAGTAAGGCATGTTGGTGAGACAGATATTGTGTCTCACAGGATTTCCATGCTCTGGAACAGGCTCCCCATCCATGTGAAGCAAAGTGCATGCCTAAACCTATTTAAGTGTAACCTTGATCAATGGATGGGAATTCAGAAATTCACTCCGGGTCTGGTCTCCATGTCTGCGATAGTTTGAGCATTACTGTCTGCCTCTGCCTAACATACCCCCCCCAGCACACAACCTCTAGAAACTTCCTAATAAACGCCCAAGATGCATAGAGATACACAATTGGGTTGGATTGCATGGCTAGGCCTATAAAGGCCCTGGTGGTCATGGCCTCCTAGTATATACCTATGAACCTATGAGTGATGCTTAATATCCTGATCCTGTATCGTCCCCTACATCAGCCTGGACTGATGGGTTGTTCATGCTTATGTCAGATCCAAGCTGGTTGCTTTCCACTTTAATGCTTCTCCCTTCTCCCATAATGTAGTGCACCCCTTCTTTCCTCAGATCTGGTTTGTCATCATCTGCAACAGACACAGTCACCACCACTCGTCAGAGTTACTCAGATAACCAGATTTCCTGTAGTTGTTACAGCTTTTATCATTAACTTTTCCTCTCTCTCTCTAAGTATACATTTACACATGGATTATTGAGATACCAATGTTTACTCTCTCCTTTTTTTTTGCCTCTTCTCTTAAAGACAGAGGTCTGCTTAAGCCTGACATTTCACTTCAGCATTCTGTCAGGAAAACTTTGCCTTTTTCCTTTCCTCTGTACTTCATTTAACATATGTTTCTTACATTAGTAACTCTGCTTCCTTAATTTTATTGATACATAGTATATTTCACAAGAAATGAAGAAACATTTGAGTTTTCATAAGTACATCAGATGCTCTTCTAAAGGAAAAAAAGGAGAGGAAGAGAAAAATTTGATTTAAGATCCAAAAAAAAAGGGCAAAAACAGAGAAAAAAGAAAGGAAGAAATTATCTGATCTGATGTTCTTCATCTCACATTGCTGCAGTCCTTACACTTGGGTAGTCCGCTGTCCTCGGTCGGCCCGAATATCAAAGTATAAGGCTGACGTCGGTCAAGGCGCATTTGACTGACATCAGGACGTCAGGGTACAAATGCGCATGACCGACGTCATATCCTCAGTCTTTTTTGAAGCATGGTCCGATGCAGAAGCAGCGTTGCAAGTGCCGGTTGGCGTTCTGAAATTGTTCGATTTCGGAGTTTCAGACCGAGTCAAAGTTGGCTAAGTACCCCGTTGGGGAATATTTTAGTTTTTTCTTGCCTCAGTGGTTTACCGGATGTCAGAAAAAGTGAATAATTGTATTTCTTGTGGGAAACAGATACCGCATAGAGACTACCATACTTTGTGTATTCCTTGTTTAGGGCCTGAGCACGACGTTGTTGGGTGTCGCTCTTGTGCTAGGTTCAATAAGCGCACTATTAAGAGAAGATTAGATTGTGCCAGGTTAGTCTTCGGGAAGCGGTGCAATTATAAAATGCCGTCGGATGCTCCGACGCCCGCTTCTTCGAAGAAGCGCAAGGACAAAGCAGTTAAACCTAGGCTGGAGGAACCGTCAGTACCGGACGCCGGTTCTTTAGAGGTGTCGGTGGAGCCGGTGGTTCCACCGGAGGTTTCTTTGGGATCCCAGGGAGAGTCTTTGTTATTGCAGGATGTGGCCTCTCAGGAGGCAGGTCAGGCTGATGGGGCTTCTCAGGTTACTATACTCCCCTCCCTGCCTAGGGTGGTTAGGCCCTCTCCTTCTGTTTCCAAGGCTTCTCCCAGGGGCAGGCCAGGTTTAGCTTCAGTTGGTGTTACCCCTAGTTCTTTAGGAACTGTGCCCAAGAAACATATGCTTAAAATGGCAGAAGATTTGATTACTTTGATTAGGGGTTCTATGCCCCCTCCTGATAAGAGACCTAGGGTGGAGCCTGAGCTAGGGAGTTTTGAGCAGGCTTCAGATGTTTCAGAGTCTTCGGCTGAAGACTTGCAGGAGTACTCTCCTTATCCTGATTCTGATGTGGATGATTCTACTCCTTCTGCTTCTCCTCCTGAGGATTTTTCTTTTTCAGAAACTCTTCATTCCATGAGGGAGCATTTTAAGTGGGAAGGTCAGGACTTCTCTGATTCCAGGAAAAGGCTTAGGGAATTTTTGTTTTTACACCAGCATAGGCCTTTGGCTATACCTCCTGTTTTGGATGTAGTGGAAGATGTTTTTACAGAGGCTTCTCTTAATCCTGATTCTTTGCCTCCTGCTCCTGTTAAACCGGATAGGTATTACAGGGTGCCTGAAGCTCATAAGTATCTTTTAAGAGTCCTAGGGCAGACCCAGAAACTGTTAGCCAGGGGCCTAAAGGTGTTAAGGCTTCTGTTGTTAAGAATCCGGTTCCTGCAGACAAAGAGGCCAGGGCCTTGGATAGATGGGGAAAGAAAGTTTATACTTCTTCCACTCTTGCTATGAGGGCTTTGAATTGCCAGTTTCACATGTTGAAATACCAAAACTATCTCCTTTCACAATTGAAGTCTAAGGTTGATGCTCTGGCAGAAGGTATTGATTGTAAAGAGTTGCAAGATTTAGTGCATGTTTCTGAACAGGTGGGTAAGCATTCTTTGCAATGTGGTTTTGATGCTGTACAGGCCTCGTCTAGGGTGGCTGCCACTGGGTCAGTTCTTCGCAGGCACGCCTGGCTGAGGGATCAAAATTTATCTGACCATGTTAAAACAAGGATTTTAGATGCTCCTTTACAATCTGACGTGTTGTTTGGTTCTCCTGTTGAGGCAGTTTTAAAGAAAATGGAAGACAAGGCTAAGTCTATGCAGACTGTTAAAGATTTTTTTGCAGGTCCAGCCTCCAAAGTTTAGTAGAAATTGGCCTACTAAGGGGTGGACGTATCCTTCTTATGATTCCCAGTCTAGGGGTAGATCTAGACGTGGTAGGGGCAGAGCTCAGGGCTCTTTCAGGCCTAGAACAGGAGTTCTCCTGCACAGTCTTGGTGAGGGCAGGGGTCAGTCCTTTCAGTAAACAGACCCAATGACCTACCTTTTCAGCTGCCAGAGCCTTCTCGTCTGGCAGCACCTTTGGGAGGAAGGTTGGCACTTTTCAAAGAAAATTGGAGTTTAATTACCCAAGACAGATGGGTTTTGGATATCATACACCACGGTTACAGGTTTTATTTCCATACCTTGCCTCCTTTCAAAGGCATGCCAGACGTTCCTCCTCAACAAAGAATAGAGGCTCACAAGCAAGTTTCTCTGTTACCCCAAATAGGGGCCATACAGCCGGTCCCTATGCCAGAAGTGGGCCTAGGATTTTATTCTCGCCTGTTCCTAGTACCAAAGAAGGGGAACACGTGGAGACCAATTTTGGATTTATCTATCCTCAACACTTATCTGGACATTCCCAAGTTCAAAATGTTGACGTTACAGCAGCTTTTACCTCTGCTGGGCAAAGATCATTGGATGGTAACTTTGGATCTCAAGGAGGCTTACCTTCATGTTCCTATAAGACTAAGTTGCAGGAAGTATCTGCGTTTTCGAGCTGGGACTTCTCACTATCAGTTCTCTGCATTGCCCTTTGGCTTATCTACTGCGCCCAGAGTGTTCACGAAAGTTCTGGCTCCAGTGATAGCTTTCTTCAGGCTAAAAGGAATACAGATCTATCCTTATTTGGACGGCTGTCTGATTCTGGCTCAAGGAAGGGAACAGCTTCTTCATCATTTGGAATATGTGATAGCAGTGCTAAGATGCCTGGGGTATTCTGTGAACGAAATAAAGTCCAGTCTAGTACCCTCTCAGGACATGTGCTTTCTGGGTGTGAGACTGAATACAGCATCCCAGATGGCCTTTTTAACCCCGGACAAACAAAAGAGTCTTTCCCTTTACTTCCATCAACTATCTCATCAGTCCGGGCTGACTGCAAGGACAGTCCTTCAAGCCTTAGGGTTCATGGCATCTTGTATTCTGGTGCTTCCCAATGCCAAACTGCATATGAGGAAGCTGCAATGGTATCTCAAAATGTATGGACACAGCACTGCCAGGATCTGGACACTGTCATTCAAATAATACCTTGCATTCAAAAGGAATTTTTGTGGTGGGCTCAGGAATGTCACCTAAACAAGGGACTCTCTGTGACCCGGCCAGAGGCGAGTCAGATTTTAACGACAGATGCCTCAGACAAAGCTTGGGGAGCTCATCTAAATGGAAAGTGGATACAAGACAAGTGGCCTGCCAGACTACAACATCTACATATCAACCTGAAGGAGATGTTAGCAGTCCAGTTTGCATTAATAGCTTTCAAGGATTTACTTCTTCCAGGGCAGGTGTTGATTCTAACAGACAACACAACTGTCATGTGGTACATCAACAAGCAAGGGGAACGATTCTTATCCTCTATGCAGGCAAGCAATGATTTTGTGGGAGACTGCTCTCAGTTTACAGCTCAATCTTCAGGCAAGGTTTCTGCCAGGAGCACAGAACTCCTTAGCAGATGTGTTGAGCAGACAATTATGGATCCCCACGGTGGAAATTGGATCCTCATGTATTTCAGAAATTGACAGTGTCATGGGGAACTCCAGACATAGATCTGTTCGCTTCTCCACTAAACCATCAGCTGCCAAAGTTTTGCACAAAAGGTTTCATCCCACAGCTTGGAGAGTGGATGCTCTTTCTTTCAATTGGAGCAATCTTCATGTGTATGCCTTTCCACCTCTGCCTCTCCTCCCAAAGGTACTTCTAAAGGTCAGACAGGACAAGCCAAGGATGATTTTAATAGCTCCAGATTGGCCTCGACAGCACTGGTACCCATTACTGAGAAGTCTGGTACGGAAGCCTCCATGGCCTTTGCCTTGATTCCACACCTGTTGTCACAGGAGGACAGCCATTTGCTCAATGTCAAGCTTCACTCTCTGCACCTAACAGCCTGGCATATTCTGTTTTGAACCATAGTGGGCCTCCACTTCCTCAGCAAGTTTTGAATGTTATT
Organism: Protopterus annectens; assembly: GCF_019279795.1. Lineage (NCBI taxonomy): Eukaryota > Metazoa > Chordata > Ceratodontiformes > Protopteridae > Protopterus > Protopterus annectens. The sequence goes on from NC_056730.1 coordinate 426,218,199, forward strand.
TTGGAAGCTAGAAGGCCTAGTACAAGGAAAGTGTACGCAGATAAATGGAAGAGATTTTTATTTTGGAGTGCAGCAAAGATTTTGATGTTTCTGAGCCTAATTTGAGTGTGGCTCTTCAATATCTTACTGAGTTACTGGACAAAGGTTTGTCTTTCTCTTCTATTAAGGTTCATGCTGCAGCAATTTCGGCTCACTATGATTGTGACCCACCATTGTTTTCTCATCCTTTGTTCAAGCAATTTCTTAGAGGGGCAAAGAATATAAGACCCCCACGAAGAGCTCCTACTCCTGCTTGGGATCTCAATTTTGTGTTGGAGAAACTCACTCTACAACCTTTTGAGCCTGCAGCTACGTCTGAGTTGAAATATTTATCATGGAAGACTGCTTTTTTGTTGGCCATTACCTCTACAAGAAGGGTTTCTGAATTGCAGGCCCTTATGGCGGTTGAGCCTTTCTTGATTTTCCATAAGGATAGGGTATCTTTACGTACTAATCCTTCCTTTATGCCTAAAGTGGTTTCTAGTGTGGCTTTAAACCAAACTATTCATTTGCCTACTTTTTATGCAAATCCCCAAAATAAAGGGGAAAAGATTTTGCACACTTTAGATGTACACAGGCAGTTGCGATATTATTTGGACAGAACTAAAGGGTTCAGGCAGTCTCAGCAGTTATTTGTTTCTTTTGCTTTGAGTTCTCAGGGCAAGCCTGTGTCAAAACAAACTATTTCTAAGTGGATTGGGTTTTGCATTGCTTTCTGTTATTCCCATCATGGCAAGGAGATTCCAGCTGGGATTAGGCCTCATTCCACTAGAGCTACTGCCACTTCGACAGCTTTTTGGGGGGTGGCAACCAAGGATATTTTGGAGGCAGCTACTTGGAGTTCAGTGCATACTTTCTCTAGGCATTATCACCTGCCACTTTACTCTAAATCCAGGGCTGGTTTTGCCACTGCTGTTTTGCAGGGCATTTTGGCAGCTCCTGCTTCCTTATAGTTTGGCCATCCTCCCATACCTCTGCTTTGGGATTCTACCCAAGTGTAAGGACTGCAGCAATGTGAGATGAAGAACATAGTACAGTTTTGTACCTACCATAAATGTAGATGTTCGAAGATCCACATTGCTGCAGTCCAATTTACCCTCCCTCCTTCCCCTCTGTAGTTAGAGGTGGTTGTGTGGGTTGAGTTGTAAATTTTGTGTATATAGTGTATATTTTGTACATATAATTAGGGCAAGGGTGCTTGGTTGTTTGTTTTGCTGTCTTTTGGTTTTGACCTTTATTTTTAGGGTCTTCTGACATCTGGGGCAAGAAAAGACTGAGGATATGACGTCGGTCATGCGCATTTGTACCCTGACGTCCTGATGTCAGTCAAATGCGCCTTGACCGACGTCAGACTTATACTTTGATATTCGGGCCGACCGAGGACAGCGGACTACCCAAGTGTAAGGACTGCAGCAATGTGGATCTTCGAACATCTACATTTATGGTAGGTACAAAACTGTACTTTTCCTCCTCCTCCTGTGCAAAAGATAGCAAAACCATCTCTACCTTCCATTCTTTTGGCTTGGATTCACTCTGAGCACATCATCCCCAAACTTTGTGGTCCCGTCTGTCAGCACCAAAACCGTTGTGATAAAGAACAGGTTACATTAGCAATAAACACCAGCTAGCAGCAGGTCCTCAGAGAGAGAACTCTCCAGGTTCCTGGGCTCAAGACCTCCTTCACTTTTTTCCTGCAGCCTCTCAGGAGCATTGTAGATATTTTTAGGAATTAATGAGAAAGGGAGTTCAACAAGGCTCAGGTGGACATGGGTGTCATCCCTTCCCCTGTTTGGCTATGGAGACTTGGGATGGCTCAACAACTACTCTACTGCTTCTTCCCTGGCACACATTTTTGTACAGTTGGCTTCAGAGCCAAAGCCCTTCTGGAACATCCTGTACTAGTACTGGGAATCTCACCCCTCTGCATTGAGATTGCAACTGATGCATTCTACTGTGATACTTTTGGAATAAAAAATTCCACACTAATTTGTGCAGCAGCTTCATTACATGAACTCCAAACACTAACTCAAGTATCCTTCCTCTCAGTTGAAACATAGCTATCCAACATCCAACTTATTCTGAATCCTAGTAAAACAGAATGTCTCTTCAAACCTACTAGATCCACCTCCTTAGACCCCACCTTTAATATCATGTCCAGTAATAAAACTATTATTTCTCCCGTAGTGCACACAAAACTTCTTGGAGTCAAGACTGATAATAATTTGATATTCACATTGCCCATATTATTAAGAAAGAACACAAGAAACTGGGTACCCTCTATAGAAATAGACAGTATCTTACCAAACACTCAAAGGCCACTGTATCACATACTCCTCTTTTATCTCCACACTTCTCTATGCCACCCTTGTTTTTACCAATCTCAAAAAGACAGATTTAGCAAAACTAGAATCTTGCTACAACAAAATAGCAAGGTCTGCCTCAGACTCCTCATATAAATAACACCAATGCACAGCCAAGCAGCTCAACTGGCTTTGAATTTCCCCAACTCTTGCGTTACAATCAAGCTAGCTCATAAACTCCTGCATCAAACAGAGAAAATCCCTTCACTGCAAAACCTACTTCAGCCCTACTCTAGTAACAGGGCTCTCCAATCTGACAATAAATTCCTTCTTGAAGTAACTAAAACCAACAACACAGCAGGGGATTCATTCTTCTCTAATTTCATATTCAAAATATGGAACTCTTTACCAACACACACATCTTCTATCTCTTCCTTAGCACAGTTCAAAAAGTCACTACAAATGCACCTCAGTTCTACTTGGCTATGTTCCTGTACTAGTCCAGGCTAGTTCCTACCTTCATTTTCTCTATCCACTACTCAGCTATATGATGGGTATAGCTCATATGTTTTTGTAATTATTGCTAAGACTTAGGACTCGTATATATCCCCATACTATTTGTATATTTTCTCCTTTTCATTTGTATGTACATACATTTTGTAATTGTATCTTTTTAAATGTGTTTTATTCTTTCTGTATTTGACATTTATTTTGTACATTATGTGCCACATTTGATCCTTGTTATCTGTTGGAGCTTTTTCTTCCTGGATCTTCACTGAAAATTTTATTTATTTATTGCATTTGTTAACCGGGAAAGTCCACTGGGCCTGGAAAGAGCCTGTTTTCAGTGGAGGCCCGGGGAGAAAAGCTCCACAATAATTACATACAAAGAAAAATATTAATACATATAACAAAGAATTATGAGAAAATAAAATAATAAATAAACTGTGTCTTATTGTCAAATGGTAGAGTCTGAGGCCATGGTGCTGTCTATGGTGTCAGTGTGTTTGGCCCTTTTCTCAGTGTTGAGAGACCTTGACACACTATTTGTCAGCCTCAGAGGTGACTGTCCCAGGAGTATCCCTTTCTGCCTTTTCTTCATTGGCGTCAGAGACGTTTCTGGATGGGTTATTCTCAGTGCCACTGGGGACATCTTTGGCATTTGAGTTTTTCAAGAGGATTATTACCATCAGAGGAAAGGGATGCTCCTTCAGTTTTGTCTCATCCCTCGGGCACTGGTCCATCCTTGAGCCATTATCTTTGGCCCAAAGGGTAAACGAGGTCTAATTGCATTGGAGCCACTCCTTCATCAGGGTTCTAAGGACACTTATGGATCCTCCAGTGACTCCCACCAGCCCCAAGAAAGTGTACAGAATAACTTAACCCAGACACAGATCTTGGAATTAATGTGTCAGAGGGGAGCTTGGCCTGCGTGTGCACGCGCACACACACACACACACACACACACACACACACACACACACACACACACACACACACCTCTGAATCAAGAAGCGTTGATTGAGACATTCAGGACTGGCCCCTCTGCTTCTTAGATTGTCCAACTATTTGATCATCTCACATATGTGGTACTGAAGAGGACACAGTAGGAACCTGATTTAATAGAAGCCCTCCTGCAAAAGTCAGACTAATTTTTGAGATTGCCCAGGGACAGGCCTTATTGGAGCCAGGGCCCTCTGATTCTACTGTAGTTGCAGCTGACACTATAAAGGAGTTATCCGAGGAAAGCTCCATGGTTCATCTTGAGGAACTTTTTTCATTTAGGGCATTAAATTACAAATCGGATGGGACCAGCTTCCAGAGGGACCTAATTTAACAGACCTTGAATTCCCTGAGGAGGATACCCACACAGAACACTGATTGGCAGCTTGAATCTCAGATCTGTGCCATGTTGTGTTGTGCTAATCTGTCTGAGAGACTGCATCACAACGTAGCAGATGGAGGCACTAGAGCAGCAGGCACTGGCATTGCCATGCATTCCATCGCCATGCCTTGTGACACTTGTATGACTTTGCAGACCTCTATAAAGTGTCTTCCTTAAATGTCCCTTATGATAGATCATCACAGATGTTCATCATCCATACAGCTGCAGTCATAACAGATGGGTTATCCTGCCGTCAGGCGGGTCCTCGGTCGGCCGAATTCCAAAGTCTAGGTCCGGCGTCGGTTGTCGTCGCTTCCTCCCTGATGTCAGCGCGGCAGGGGTATAAAAGAGGCAGCCGACGCCATTTTCTTCAGTCTTTCTTGCCGCGCGGTGCCCGAAGCAGAAGCAGTTCGCAAGTGCCGGTCGGCCAGCTCCTGAGATTTACGAAAGTATTTCAGCCGAAGTCTTCTTGAAAGCTAAGTACCCGTTGAAACTTTTCTTGCCTCAGACCGATGTCCGACAAAGTTAATAATTGCATTTCATGTGGGAAGCAAATACCGCATAAGGATTTCCACTCTTACTGTATACCTTGCTTAGGCCCAGACCACGACGTCTCGGCCTGCCGTTTTTGTGCTAGATTCAACAAACGCACTATTAAGCGTCGGGCGGAGTTCGCCCTTCACTTTTTTGGCAAAAAATTTAATTATATAATGTCATCGGATACTCCGACTCCAGTTTTGAGCAAAAAACGCAAAGATAAGGACCGACATACGAGGTCCGCACCACCTACTGACACCACGCTAAGGCCGACTACTGGTTCTCCGGTACTCAGCGAGGCGCCTACGCAGCCCCTGAGTACCAATGACAATGCATTACCGGTGTCTTCAGTACCCGAGGTCGCAGGCTCCTCGGCCCCCATTCCTACTACAGATACCAACGCCACTCCTGGCGGGGAAACTCAGAATTTAGACAGGCCTGCCATTTCTCAAGGGGTCTTCAGGCCTTCCTCCTTCTCTATTAAAGCCTTTACTAAATCTAGAACAGCCATGAAAACCAAAAAACAGGATGTTCATCGTGCATACAGCTGCAGTCATAACAGATGGGTTATCCTGCCGTCAGGCGGGTCCTCGGTCGGCCGAATTCCAAAGTCTAGGTCCTGCGTCGGATGTCGTCGCTTCTTCCCTGACATCAGTGCGGCAGGGGTATAAAAGAACCAGCCAACGCCATTTTCTTCAGTCTTTCTTGCCGCGCGGTGCCCGAAGCAGAAGCAGTTCGCAAGTGCCGGTCGGCCAGCTCCTGAGATTACGAATATTTTTCAACCGAAGTCTTCTTGAAAGCTAAGTACCCCGTTGGGGAAACTTTTCTTGCCTCAGACCGATGTCAGACAAAGTTAATAATTGCATTTCATGTGGGAAGCAAATACCGCATAAGGATTTCCATTCCTTCTGCATTCCTTGCTTAGGCCCAGACCACGATGTCTCGGCCTGTCGTTTTTGTGCTAGATTCAACAAACGCACTATTAAGCGTCGGGCGGAGTTTGCCCAGCACTATTTTGGCAAAAACTTTAATTACATTATGTCGTCGGATACTCCGACTCCAGTTTTGAGTAAAAGACGCAAAGATAAGGACCGGCATACGAGGTCCGCGACTTCTACCGACACCACGCTAAAGCCGACTACAGGTGCTCCGGTTCTCAGCGAGGCGCCTATGCAGCCCCTGACTACTGATGACACTTCCTTAGCGGTGTCTTCTGTGCCCGAGGTTGCAGGCTCCTCGGCCCACACCCCGATTACAGATACCGACGCCACTCTTGGCGGGGAAACTCAGAGTTTAGACAAGCCTGCCACCTCTCAAGGTGTCTTCAGGCCGCCGCCTTCTTTTTCCATTAAGGCTTTCACTAAATCTAAAGCAGCCATGCATACTAAAAGACAAGCTCCACAGGGCCCCTGTCAAGGCCCCATGCCTAAAAAACAGATGCTCAAAATGGCTGAGGATTTGATTACTCTTATCAGGGGTTCTCAACCCCCCTCGGACAAAAGGCCCAGAGTGGAGGAAGAATACCCTTCATCGGACCAGGCCTCCATCACTTCAGAACATTCTAAAGACCAGGAACATTCATACTCCCCTTTTGAAGATTCTGATGCAGAGGAGTCCATTCCCTCTGTCTCCCCACCTGAGGACTATTCTTTTGGGGAAACCTTGCATACCTTGAGGGAACACTTCCACTGGGAAGGCCAAGATTACTCAGATTCCAAGAAAAGGCTCAGGGATTTCCTCTTGCTCCCTCAGCACAGGCCTCTGGCTATCCCTCCTGTCTTAGACATACTAGATGATGTGTATTCAGAGGCCAGCCTTAACCCAGATTCTTTACCTCCAGCTCCAGTCAAGCCTGACAGGTATTACCGGGTTCCTGATTCACACCAATTTTTATACAAAAGCCATGCGGCTGACCCAGAAACTATTTCACAGGGTCCCAAGGGAATTTAGGCCTCCACTACCAAAAATCCATTACCTTCAGAGAGAGATTCCAGAGCTTTAGAAAGGTGGGGGGAAAAGGTATACACCTCAGCCACTTTAACCATGAGGGCATTAAACTGTCAGTTCCATATGTTAAAGTATCAACAGTTTTTATTATCTCAGTTGAAAAGCAAAATGTCACAACCTGAACAACCAGACTTGAAGGAGTTGCAGGATTTGTTGCATAGTGCAGAACAAGTGGGTAAACATACCTTGCAATGTGGTTTTGATGCTTTAGAGGCCTCATGTAGAGCTGCTGTTACAGGGTCAGTCATACGTAGACATGCTTGGCTCAAAGAGCAAACCTTACCAGATCATGTCAAAGCTAAATTGCTAGATGCACCTCTTCAAAAAGATGTATTGTTTGGTGTTAAAGCTGAGGAGGTATTAAAGAAAATGGAGGAAAAGGCAAAATCAATGCAAACAGTGAAAGATTTCCTACAGGTACAACCTCCACGTTTCAGTAGAAACTGGCCTTCTAAAAATTGGTCCTTTCCAGCCACGGACAGACCTCAAAGAGGTAGATACAGGTGCCCGAGGGTTAGAGGGCAATCTCAAGGATCATTTAGAGGCAGACAATGGCAAGCACCTACACCAAGAGGTGGAGAGGATAGATCACAGCCATTCAGAAAGCAGAACCAATGACTTTCCCCTTTGCATGCCAAGCAAAGCTCTAATGGCAGCACCTTTAGGCGGAAAACTGGCATTATTTTCGAAAAATTGGCATATTGTCACAAAAGACAAATAGATCCTGGGCATTATAGACAGAGGCTACAGATTCCACTTTCACACCCTTCCAAAAATGAGAGGCATGCCAAACCTGCCACAAAATCAAAGGGCAGAGGCACAAAAACAAATTTCAGCTCTCATGGACATGAAAGCTATTCAAGAGGTACCTGCACAAGAACAGGGTCAAGGTTTTTATTCCAGACTATTCCTGGTACCAAGGAAGGACAAAGATTGGAGACCTATTTTGGACCTATCCATCCTAAACACATATTTACTCGTACCAAAATTCAAGATGCTCACATTACAGCAGCTTCTTCCCATGCTGGGCAAGGAGTCTTGGCTGGTAACATTGGACCTCAAGGAGGCATACCTGCATGTCCCTATCAGACAAGATTGCAGAAGGTACCTCAGATTTCTTGCAGGTTCAACCCATTATCAATTCTTTGCATTGCCCTTTGGCTTATCTACTGCGCCCAGAGTGTTCACGAAATGCCTGGCATCAGTAATCTAGAGCGGGCTTTGCCACTGCAGTCTTGCAGGGCATCCTTGCTCCTCCTAGTTCCACTTAGTGCCTACCACCCCTTTTTTAGCTTTGGGATTCTACCCATCTGTTATAACTGCAGCTGTATGCACGATGTTCGAGTGCTAATACAGCTGCAGTCCAGGTTTCCCTCCCTCCTTCCCCTCTTGGGACAGGCCTAATGGCTAGCACCTCCTCATACAACCTGATTGGGTATTCTTTTATGGTGTATTTGCTTGCAACTACTGTTTTTTGATTATATTGCATTGCATTATTTCATAAATTTAAGTTTTGCCTTCCTTCTGGGGGCACCTGACATCTGGGGCAAGAAAAACGAAAATTGCGTCGGCTGGTTCTTTTATACCCCTGCCGCACTGACGTCAGGGAAGAAGCGACGACATCCGACGCCGGACCTAGACTTGGAATTCGGCCGACCGAGGACCCGCCTGACGGCAGGATAACCCATCTGTTATGACTGCAGCTGTATTAGCACTCGAACATCTACATTTATGGTAGGTACAAAACTGTACTTTCCTCAGACACCCTCTCAAGGCACCATGCCTAAAAAACAGATGCTTAAAATGGCTGAGGATTTGATTACTCTTATCAGGGGTTCTCAACCCCCCTCTGACAAAAGGCCCAGATTAGAGGAAGACTACCCTTCCTCAGATCAAGCTTCTATTACCTCAGAACTATCTGAGGACCAGGATTGTGCCTATTCTCCATTCGAAGACTCTGATGCAGAGGAGTCTATTCCCTCGGTCTCCCCCCCGGAGGACTTCTCCTTTGGGGAAACCCTGCATACATTGAGGGAACACCTTCACTGGGAAGGCCAAGATTACTCAGATTCCAAGAAAAGGCTTAGGGAATTTCTTCTGCTCCCCCAGCATAGGCCTCTGGCTATCCCTCCTGTTTTAGATATATTGGATGATGTGTACACAGAAGCCAGCCTTAATCCTGATTCTTTGCCTCCAGCTCCTGTTAAAACCAGACAGGTATTAACGGGTTCCTGATTCTCACCAGTTCCTATATAAAAGCCATACTGCTGACCCAGAAACTATTTCACAGGGTCCCAAGGGAATTAAGGCCTCTACTGCTAAAAATCCATTACCTTCAGAGAGAGATTCCAGATCTTTAGAAAGATGGGGGAAAAAGGTGTACACCTCGGCCACTTTAACCATGAGGGCATTAAACTGTCAGTTCCATATGTTAACGTATCAACAGTTTTTGATATCTCAGCTGAAAAGCAAGATGACACAACCAGATTTAAGAGTTGCAGGATTTGTTGCATGGTGCAGACCAAGTGGGTAAACATACCTTGCAGTGTGGTTTTTATGCTTTAGAGGCCTCATGTAGAGCTGCTGTTACTGGATCTGTTATACGTAGGCATGCTTGGCTCAAAGAGCAAACCTTACCAGATCATGTCAAAGCTAAATTATTAGATGCACCTCTTCAAAAAGATGTATTGTTTGGTGTTAAAGCAGAGGAGGTGCTAAAGAAAATGGAGGAAAAAGCGAAATCAATGCAAACAGTGAAAGATTTCCTGCAGGTACAACCTCCACGTTTCAGCAGAAACTGGCCTTCAAAAATTTGGTCCTTTCCAGCCATGGACAGACCTCAAAGGGGCAGATACAGGCGTCCAAGGGGTAGAGGGCAACCTCAGGGATCTTTCAGAGCCAGACAGTTGCAAGCACCAACCCCAAGAGGTGGAGAAGATAGATCACAGTCATTTAGAAAACAGACGCAATGACTTCCCCCTACACCTGCTAAGCAAAGCTTTAATGGCAGCACCTTTGGGCGGAAAACTGACATTATTTTCAAAAAATTGGCATATTGTTACAAAAGAGAAATGGATTCTGGACATTATAGACAGAGACTACAGGTTCCACTTTCACACCCTTCCAAAAATGAGAGGCATGCCAAACCTGCCACAAAATCAAAGGGCAGAGGCACAAAAAACAAATTTCAGCTCTCATGGACATGAAAGCAATTCAAGAGGTACCTGCAAAAGAACAAGGCCAAGGGTTTTATTCCAGACTATTCCTGGTACCAAGGAAAGACAAAGATTGGAGACCTATCTTAGACCTATCCATCCTAAACGCATATCTACAGGTGCCAAAATTCAAGATGCTCACATTACAGCAGCTTCTTCCCATGCTGGGCAAGGAGTCTTGGCTGGTAACATTGGACCTCAAGGAGGCATACCTGCATGTCCCTATCAGACAAAATTGCAGAAGATACCTCAGATTTCTTGCAGGTTCAACCCATTACCAATTCTCTGCATTGCCCTTTGGCTTATCTACTGCGCCCAGAGTGTTTACGAAATGCCTGGCATCAGTAATCGCCTTCTGCAGACTACAAGGGATACAAATCTACCCATATCTGGACGACTGCCTGATCCAAGCGGACAGCAAGGACGTACTACTGCAGCACTTGACGTTTGTAATAAAACTGTTGAACTTCCTGGGATACACAGTCAACAAAAAGAAATCAAAACTAATACCCTCTCAACAAATAATTTTCCTGGGTGCCAGCTTGGATACAACCACCCAGATGGCCTACCTCACGCCAGACAAGCAAGGGCAACTGTCTCAATACTTCAGAAAAATGGCAACTTACACCAGGCTAACTGCAAGGAAAGTCCTGCAGGCTCTGGGATTCACGGCATCTTGCATCCTACTAATCCAATGTGCAAAGCTGCATATGAGGAAACTTCAATGGTACCTAAAAAGCTTATGGTCTCAACACAGCCACAGCTTGGAAGCAATTATACCACTCATTCCAAGCCTTCAAAAGGAATTTATGTGGTGGGATCAAGCTTGCCAAAGAAACACAGGTCTTCCTTTCTGTGTACCTCAAGCAACTCAAATCATCACAACAGACGCCTCAGACTATGCCTGGGGAGCACAAATGACAGATCAGTGCAGTCAGGGAAAATGGGCACGAAAAGAGAAGCTCCTTCACATCAACCAAAAGGAAATGCTAGCCGTGCAAAAGGCTATTATGACCTTCAAAGTCCTACTGCATCCAGGCCAGCTATTGATAAGGACAGACACCACCACAGTGATGTGGTACATAAACAAACAGGGGGGAACTCATTCATACCCCCTGTGCAGGCAAGCCATGACCCTATGGAACACAGCGCTGGAATTGAAAATTCAACTACAGGCACAATTCCTGCCAGGGAAGGAAAACACACTGGCAGACAATCTAAGCAGAAATATGACAGATCCACACGAATGGAAGTTGCATCCCCAAATTTTCACAAAGATAACTCAGGCATGGGGACAGCCAGACATAGATCTCTTTGCTACCCACAGAAATTGCCAGTTGAAAAAATTTTGTTCAAGGACCTATCACCCACAGGCCTGGAAAGTGGACGCACTTTCCTTCAATTGGGCAACATTGACAGTCTATGCCTTCCCGCCTCTTCCTCTTCTGCCCAAAGTTCTATTAAAAGCCAGAGCAGAGGCCGAAAATGATTCTCATTGCTCCAGACTGGCCAAGGCAACACTGGTATCCGCTCCTGAAGAGCCTGACACATTCCCCACCATGGATCCTACCTCTAGTCCCTCTTCTGTTGTCCCAGCACAACTACAAAACTCTTCACAGCCATCTCAAAACTCTATATCTAGCTGCATGGAGAATTCCTTGATTTCCCAACAGTTTCTCCTCTCCAAGGAGGTGCAGGATGTCATCTTGGAGGCCAGAAGACCTTCTACTAGAAAGGCCTACTCCACCAAATGGAAACGATTTTGTGCCTGGAATCAAAAGAAGGGACAGAATCCTTGGGTAATAAATATTCCTCAAATTTTACAGTACCTAGCTGAGATGTTAAACAATGGACTTTCCTTCTCCTCCATCAAGATCCACGCTTCAGCCATTTCTGTACAATACAACACAGATCCTCCTTTATTCTCTCATCCTCTCTTAAGGCAGTTCCTCAGAGGGGCAAAAAATATAAAACCCCCAAGGAAACTACCAGTCCCTGCTTGGGACCTCAACTTCGTATTGGAAAAGCTGACCCTTCCTCCCTTCGTGCCAGCTTCTTCATCGGAGTTGCAGTACTTGTCATGGAAAACAGCCTTTCTTCTGGCTATCACCTCAGCTCGCAGGGTTTCGGAGCTACAGGCCCTCATGGCTGTGCAACCATTCATCATTTTCCATCAGGGCAGAGTTTCCTTACGAACCAACCCTACCTTTATGCCAAAGGTAGTATCCAGTGTAGCTTTGAATCAGACTATCCACTTACCTACCTTTTATCCTAATCCACAAAACAAAGGGGAAAGACTACTTCATTCCTTGGACATTCACAGACAACTTCATTATTATTTGGACAGGACAAAGCCATTCAGGAAATCTGAGCAACTCTTTGTGTCCTATGCTGCAGGTGCTCAAGGAAAGGCTATTTCCAAACAGACAGTTTCAAAATAGATAGCCCACTGCATACACTTTTGTTTCTCATTTCATGGAAAAACTGTGCCTGCATGCATCAGATCCCACTCCACCAGAGCCACAGCTACCTCTGCAGCCTTCCTCAGGGGGGTCCCTACCAAGGATATTTTGGAAGCAGCCACCTGGAGTTCAGTGCACACTTTCTCCAAGCACTATCACCTCCCACTATACTCTAAATCTAGAGCGGACTTTGCCACAGCAGTCCTGCAGGGCATCCTAGCCCTTCCTAGTTCCACTTAGTACCTACCACCCTTACTTAGCTTTGGGATTCTACCCATCTGTTATGACTGCAGCTGTATGCACGATGAACATAGTACAGTTTTGTACCTACCATAAATGTAGATGTTCGAGTGCTCATACAGCTGCAGTCCAGGTTTCCCTCCCTCCAACCCCTCTTAGGACAGGCCTTATGACAAACCCTTTTCATATAACCTTTTGGGGTATTCTTTTATGGTGTATTTGCTTGCAACTACTGTTTTTTGATTTATCAACATTGCATTTTTGCATAACATTATGTCTGGGGGCACCTGACATCTGGGGCAAGAAAAACTGAAGAAAATGGCGTCGGCTGCCTCTTTTATACCCCTGCCGCGCTGACGTCAGGGAGGAAGCGACGACAACCGACGCCTGACCTAGACTTTGGAATTCGGCCAACCGAGGACCCGCCTGACGGCAGGATAACCCATCTGTTATGACTGCAGCTGTATGAGCACTCGAACATCTACATTTATGGTAGGTACAAAACTGTACTTTTGGTCCAAAAGCTAAAGAAATCTTACTGAAGAGAGATCAGGAAGAAAAAATGTCTACTGTGAGAGTATGCTTAGAAAATCCCTCTTTTTTCTGGGGGGGGGGGGGGACTAAAAAGTAATGAATGTCTGGTTCAGAAAATCTCAACATCTGTCTTTTGAATTTCTCCTTAGGTCCCCCTGTGGCAGAAGATGGTCCCTTAATAGATGCCACCCCAGAGTATGTCTGCAAAATCTGTGGCCCTTTCAGGCAAGCCTCCCCAGCATCCCTGAAGGGTTGCCTGACTGCTTCCCCTCTGGAGGCAGTTGGGCAGTTATACTGGTTCTTCTTGGCACATATCACATGCGAATATTTGGTGAATACTCAGCACAGATGTCACAGTCCACTCATTCCCCTTCATTTTCCTGTCCGGCTATCCACCGTTTACAAAACTCATCTAAAATGGTGGATTCTACCCGTCTAATACAATTAAGTCACCCCTTTGTTCTACCCTTTCTTTCACCCATGGTAACCATGAATGCACTACAAAAGGATGGACCATCCAAGGAATTTGGTCGCATCCAGATGCTGACCTTCACTTCAGTATACTTGAGGTGAGGATGGTCCTCCTAGACATGCAGGCACTACAAGAATCCCTTCCTTAGGAAGTGATTCTATTACACAAAAGACAGTACTTCAGTTGTACGATACATAAACAAGCAATGGGGGATACCCAATCATAACCCCTGTGGTGGAAAACCATGTGAGAGTGTAGCCATAGGCTGTGTCTTAACTTTTTTTGATAACCATGCATATCCAGTCTGCGCATCCAAATGTCGTGAGTGGTCCCTCAAGCCCACAGTAGCAGCAAAATCTTCAGCTACTGGAACCTGCCTTGCTGTGATGTATTCAGCTTTCCAACCAATATAGAATGCAGCCCCTACTTTGCCATTATTCTACCACATGGACAGACACCTAGGGAAGCTCTGCTTCATCCTTGGCCACCTGTTCTCCTGTATGCCTTTCCCCTTCTTCCACTCATGACAAAGAAGCTAAGGTTGTCAGTACTGGGTATGAAGTTATGTATTTGGCATAACAATGGATCTTTACTGTCCACCTCCAGCTGCTTCAACAGCCCTGCCATTATTCTCTTTAAATTGACATTTTCCCTCCTGGATAAACCTGAAAGACTTAACCAGAAGCCTTTCTCCAGCCCTTCTCCATACCATTTTATTTGATGGGGGAAAACTGTGTCTGAGGAAGAGAGTGGATGTACTGCATGGTGGGAAAGGGAGGCTCTCAAGTGCTAGAGATGCAGCTAAGGAGAAAGTTGCTGGTTTAGATCTACTGTGAGGGCAGATTATGCATCAGTTAAGATAGAGAGGGAAGATGAAGTGCCATCATTATGGGTACGTATATAAATTTAATTTATTAGTGTCTTTTGCATATAAAGGACATCTGTCACCAACTTTTTTTCTATTTTAAGTTTTAAAATGTTTTACATTGCTTTAACCTTTGGAATACTTTTTGGGCCAAAAATGTGTTTGCATAACGTTCCATTACATCTTTGGCACATTCTGCTTGTTTAACATTTTTTTTTGTCCTGTCAGCACCTGCCACAAGTGGGACTTGTCTTTACAGATGGATAAGCATGTTCCTGAGGAGCACAAATGTTAGATGTGAGAGTGTTCAATCTTGCCGTTTGTTCTTACACACGGGTTCGGAGCCGATCCTCGGCTCTGAGTCGGCCGCATAGCAAAGCTCTGCATCTTAGAGAAGCTCGAGACCAGGCTATATCCCACAATCCTCCCTGCCATTACTCAGATCTAGTTTGCCACTGCAACAGGTCACATCGTTCTGAGAGCTCGACCAGAGAAAACTGTTAGACAGATAAGATAGCTTCTTTTTTTTGTCAAAGTTCTTATATTGAGAGGCCATGAGAATTTGGCAATGGGCAGAGTCCACGGGTCGCTTTCTGATAGCAACGCACATCCCGGGGTCATCCAACGTCATTGCGGACAGGTTGAGCAAGAGCCATCCTGTTACCTCACGAGTGGTCCCTCAATCTACAAGTGGCGGAAAGAATTTTCCGCAAATGGGGCCAGCCTTGCTGCGATCTATTCGCCTCCCCGATGAATACCAAATGCAGAAGCTATTTTGCCCTTCTACCCTCCAGGGATGTCCCCAGGGACGCACTGATACACGATTGGCCCCCGGGTCTCCTATATGCATTCCCACCTACCCCCTTGATTCCCAAATTTCTTCAGAAAGCCATGAACCTGGAAAGGACAATTATACTCATAGCCCCATTCTGGCCTCGACAGATATGGTTCCCCTTTCTTCGAGCCAGGAACCGTGGATCCTGGACCCAGTACCAGATCTACTAACACATTCGTCAGGAGTTCCTCACCCGTCTCTTCTATCCCTCAAACTAGCAGCTTGGCTGCTCCACTTCCCCGCCTAGCCAGGTCTGATCTACTTTCTCCGGCAGTTCACCGCATTTTGGTTGCCTCTCATAAGGCTTCCACCACAAAACTCTACAAGAGTAAATGGAAATGCTTTGTGTACTGGGCATCTAGTCAACACTTGGACCCCCTGGTTGCTCCTTTACATAAAGTTCTAGAATTTCTTTCCATCCTTTTCCACGAAGGAGCCTCTACTTCCACACTAAGAGTGCAGTTGGCGGCCATATCCAACTTCCATGTTGGTGAGGACAGTTCTTCTATTATGTCCCACAGGCTTTGTAAGGCTTTTATGAAAGGTTCCTTCCATCTTCGACCACCCGTCAGAGACCCTTTATTCCCATGGAATTTAAATTTGTTGTTGTCACAACTAATGTTGCCAGCCTCTTCTTGCCTCCTGAAGTTTCTGTCGTGGAAGACTCTTTTTCTTGTAGCGGTTACTTCAGCTCGGAGAGTGTCAGAGCTGCAAGCACTGTCAATTAAACCGCCTTACTTAATTTTTCACCCAGATAGAGTTTCTTCTGAACAAATCCGTCCTTCCTTCCTAAGGTATGTTCTGTCATAAATATTAATCAGTCCATTGAACTCCCTACTTTCTTCAAGAACCATACCAGCAAGTTGGAATATATGCTGCACAAGTTAGATGTCCACAGACAGCTCAGATTTTATTTAGACAGGACTAAAGACTACAGAAAAACAGATCAACTTTTTGTTGCATTTGCAGACAATAAAAAGGGCATGGCAGTTACAAAACGTATGCTTTCTAAATGGCTTACTGATTGTATAGCCTTTGTGTATTCTAAGTTAAATCAGGCCTTGCCCACCAAACCAAAAGGCCATTCTACTAGGTCCGTCTCCACTTCCTTGGCTCATGCAGCTCGCCTGCCTTTAGACACGATTTGTGCAGCAGCCACGTGGTCTAAACCACATACTTTCATCGCTCATTATAGGGTTGACAAAGCCTCCAAAGACAGGACATCTTTTGGTTCCACTGTGCTCAGGAACGTTCTTCCATGAGTCA
This sequence comes from Protopterus annectens, assembly GCF_019279795.1. NCBI lineage: Eukaryota > Metazoa > Chordata > Ceratodontiformes > Protopteridae > Protopterus > Protopterus annectens. The sequence continues at coordinate 426,234,856 of NC_056730.1, forward strand.
CTCAGGGTGACGGAGCTAGGGACGCTACCCGTGTGTAAGAACAAACGGCAAGATTGAACACTCTCACATAAAGAAGTTATGTTCTTACCATAACGTTCCATGTGGAGTGTTCATCTCGCCTTTGTTCTTACATCCCCCCCCCTTCCCTCCCTCACGTGTTTGGAAGAACGAGTAGGACTAGAGTCTGGTCCACATGTCTTTACCTCTTCCGGGTATATTTCATTACCCTTAGTTAATTTGTCAGTGAGATGGTGTCTTTGAATTTTTTGTGGCAGTATGTAGCCTTAGCACCTCAGGGTTATTCTTAGTCTGGTTTGCTTGCAAACTAGATCTGAGTAATGGCAGGGAGGATTGTGGGATATAGCCTGGTCTCGAGCTTCTCTAAGATGCAGAGCTCTGCTATGCGGCCGACTCAGAGCCGAGGATCGGCTCCGAACCCGTGTGTAAGAACAAAGGCGAGATGAACACTCCACATGGAACGTTATGGTAAGAACATAACTTCTTTTTTTAGACTATCTGCATGGACCTTATTACAGAATTGGCACCTCCAGTGTAAATGCTTACCATGACATCTGAAGTTCAGGTTCTCACTTGCCCATAACCTTACTTGCTGGATGAGCCGGGCTGTCCTACTCCTCTTGAGTTAAGGGAGGGTATCCTTTCCGTTAGTAGTTTTGGAAGGAGACTGTGAGGTTCCAGAGGTTCTTTGAGACCCCGCAGATGAATCCTACCTTTCTGACTAAACAACAGTTACAACTAATAATTGTTTAAAATGTGCCTATAACTCTCTGGATGCCACTTTCAAGGTTGCTGCCACTAGAAGTGTTGTGAAGTTTGCTTGGTTGCATTCTTAGATCCTCCCAGAGGATGTCAAGAATTACATTTTGAGTTCTTCCCTGGACTTGGATCTAATTTAGGGCCATCTGCTGTAGATGCCATCAAAAAGTCTGTTGAGAGGGGAAATCTGATTCAGGGATTCTCTCAGATTTTTCACCCTCCTTCTCCAAGTTTTACAAGGGGTCCTTTGCTTCCTTGTTTGACTTAAGTATAAAACAAAATAAATATTTCCATCAAAATGCTGGAAAGCAAAAGTTTGAACAGCAATGGCAGCGATGTTCCAGAAAGAAAGCAAGAATCTCCCAGAACAAGGACAGCCCAATAAGTCAGAAAAAGTATGAGTGATCTTGACTCCTCCTGCCCTAGCAGTTCCTTAAACCTCCCCAGAAGTTTGAATCTCCCTTTCTTTCATTGGCAAACAGACTGTTTCAGAATATTGTTCCTGAATGTGATCCATCTGGGCTACAGGTGGATTCCTCTTCATTCACCAGACCAAACTTTTCTTTCTTCCTGTCTTATATCACATGCTGTCTCAGGGAGAAAATAGAAGCCATTCTTTATCTGTCAGGTAAAGGATTTTATTCAAGAATGTTCCTAGGGCCAAAAAAAAAAGACTCTTGAAACTATTTCTGGACTTTGTCTTCTTGAACCAGTTTGTGACAGTGCACAAGTTGAAGATGCTTTCAGTTCACAACTTATTACCCCTTCTTCCTTAGCTGAGTTAGATATGCATCTTTTAAATCTTAGTATCATCACATTCCTATTCATCCAGATTTCAGACATTTCTTAAGGTTGTGTGTGTCTGGATCACATTATTAGTTCTCTGCCTTACCCTTTGGGCTGTCCACTGCTTCAAGAGTGTTCACAAAGTGTCTTAGTTTCTGTGATAGCTCACTGCAAACTGCAGGGTATCCAACTTGATGTCCTTACATTCACAGCTGCAGTATTCTTAACTATGTGGGATTTCCTGCCGCGGAAGCCCAACGTCCGGCCAGTCTTTCAAAGACTTCTGAATTTAAAAAGGTATGCCGAAATTCACCATACACTCCCTGTGTAAAGTAGGGCATAAAGATGACGTTTAAGCCTACTAAAAACAGAACTGATTGCCCTAGGAGGAACATCAGTCCAAGGAACCCAAGAGGTGAAGTGTACATCTTGGAAGGCAAAGAACTAGTGGGTTGGAGGAAGGGAACGAATACTGCAGCATTGAAGGCAAGGACATCTACCATTATGGTAAGATTTTACACAACTGTACTATGTTTTTAGATTCACTGCTGCAGTATTCTCAACTGTATGGGGGAGTGCCAAAGCTCAAAAGGAAACTTGGGAGGAGGAAGGGGCAGAATAGTCCCCTAAAAAAACATGAAGAACTGAACTAGCAAAATCAGCCCTAGCTCTAGACATAACATCCAACTTGTAGTGCTTGCTAAGGGTATGTACAGAAGTTCAGGTAGCTGCTTCAAGAATAGAATTAGTATCTAAACCTTTGAAAAAAGCACCAGAAGAAGCCACAGATCTAGTAGAATGAGCCTTAATTGAAAAAGGAAGGCTCTCGCCATGAAAAGTGTAGCAAATAGAAAATAGCCTTAGAAATCCAAGAAGAAACAATTTGCTTGGATGCAGCAAGTCCCAAAGATCTAGGATGAAAAGAAACAAACAAAATGATCAGATTTTCTAATAGCCTTGGACATATCCGAAGGCAAGGACATCTACCGTTGTGGTAAGATTTTACACTACTGTACTTTCCTTATTTAGATGGCTTGCTTATCTTTGTAGATTTTTTTTTGTGTGTCAGGAATCTCTTCTTTTGGGTAAGATCTCATACACAAACTGGGATTCCAAGAGAGTATTCAGAGGTCTTTTACAACTCCTTTTCACCTGACTGTTTTTCTGGGGTGCATGCTGGGACACCAATGTACAAATAAAAAAATTTTCTTGCACAGGAAAAAAATAGATCTATATTTAGATCTGTTTCCATGGTTTTCCATTCAGACTGCTGTTTCAGCAAGGGAATTCCTCAGGTTTCTGGGTGTCATGGCTTCCATGATTCTCATGATGCCTGTGAAAGATGCAATGGTATATGAAGTCTCTATGTTCCCAGCATCAACACCAATCAACTTTTCAAAATTCCAGTCTTAAGATTTGTTACAAAGATTATTATGTGGTGAACACCTCAAGTTTCTCAAAATCCAGGTCTCCCATATCCCCCCACCCCTGCTCTAGCACAGTTAGTCACAACAAGCACCTCAATTTCTGCTTAAGAAGCAGTGTCAATGGGCATAAAAGTGCATGGTGTTTGGATCAAAAAAGACCAAAATATGCAAACATAAAACCGATGCCACTTCTTATAAATGCTGTCAACTGTCTGAATTACCTTTGGTTCCTGGGACACAGACAATACCACAGTGATGTGGTATTTAAGCAAGGGTAAACCAGATCTTACCCCTCGTGCTAGCCGTATTAGCATGGTTTACAGCACATTCTCATTTTCAAGGCATCTTACAGGGTGTCAGAGCAAAACTGTGAGGCAGACCAACTAAGCAGGATCTGGACAGACTCTCAAAAATGGAAACTGAATCATGGAGGTTTCCAATATTTGATCGATCTTTGAGGAAGTCCTCAAGTAGAACTTTTTGCCTCCTTTCCTAAACAATCATCTGGCAAAATTCTGTTCCAGGACTCAATGCAAAAAGAAACTTATTAACCAACTCCCACCCTGACCCCCTTTTTCTTCCAGAAAGTGTTAATCTCCATTTTTCTCTTTGGCTATGGATTGCTTCAGGCAAATTAATTTCAAATATCATTCGTCAGGGTTACAGATGGCAGTGGGAAGAAATTCCTCCTTTCCAGCTGTTCATTCCTCATCTTCCACATTAGAATCTTGTTTCCACCTATTCATCACATGTCCTAAGGACTGATAGAACCAGTTCTTCCTTCCCAAGTGAGGAAGGGTTTTTATTCAAGGATGTTCCTAGTGCCAAAAAAAGAAAATGCTTTGTGACCAGTGCCAGATCTTTCTTTTCTATACCTGTTTTTGTGATAGTGGCCTAATTCAAAATAATGTCACTTCACAACCTGTTACCCCATCTTCCTCTTTCGAGTTTCCTGGTAACACTAGACTTATAATATGCTTATCATCACATCCTTATTCATCCAGACTTCAGACATTTCTTAAGGTTTTATATGTCTGGATCTCATTATGAATTCTCTGCCTTAACCTTTGGACCATCCACTGTACCAAGTGTTCACAGTGTATGTAGCTCCAATTGTAGCTCATTGCAGGTTACATGGTATCCACATTTTTTTCCATGTTTAGACTACTTGCTAATCTTTGCAGTCTTTTTCAAAGTGTCACAAATCTGTCTCTTAGGTGAAACATTGTTAGTATTCGGTAGAAGTAATCTCTGGATCCGACCGACCGGCACTTGCGAACAGCTTCTGCTTCGGGCGCCACGCGGCAAGAAAGACTGAAGAAAATGGCGTCGGCTGATGCTTTTATACCCGAAGACCAACAGAGATGACGTCGGGTGAAGTGCGACATCAGCCGAAGCCGGACCCGGACTTTGGAATCCGGCCGACTGAAGGGGCTGCCTGACGACAGGACAACCCAGTTGTTATGACTGCAGATGCATCCATGAAGGACATCATTGCTTACACAAGATAGGATTTCAAGAGAACAGCCAAAATCCTTTCTTGACTCCCACACACAGGATATTTTTCCTAGCATGTCAGCCAGGCACCTCAGTCCAGAGAGCTTTTCTTCAGGAAAAAGTTGATCCTTATTTAAATGTGTTCATAAGGTATTCCACTCGGTCTTCAATCACTGCGAGGGAATATGTCAGGATTTTAGGTGTCATGGCTTCTTTGATTCTCATAATATTCCTGGCAAGACTGTACACTGAAAAGATACAGTGGTATCTGAAATCTCTTTGGTCCCAGCATCAACACCCTTTATCTTTTCAAATTACAGTACTGGGGTTTGTCAGAAGAGAAATCATTTGGTGGAGGCAACAGATGTCCTTAAATTCAGGGCTTCCCTTCTCCCTCCTTGCTCCAAAGCAGTCATTTGCCACAGACACTTCGGACTTTGCTCGGGGAGCATTTTCAGAAGGGATAAAAGTACAGAGGTGTGGGGCACCAAGGGCAGAAACAAGCGCGTAAATGTCAAGGAAATGCTTGCCCTGATCAAAGGCATTCAACTCTCCGAATCATATTTGGCCCATGGGACCTTTTTATAGTGGTTTCAGACAAGACAGTACCACAGTCATGTGGTACATCAACAAGCAATGGGGAACCAGGTAGTACTCCCTTTGCAGAGTAACCATGTTAGCTTGGGATATAGCTTCACAGCACTCTCACTGTACAGGCATCCTACATTCTGTCAGAGCAAAATTTTGTGGCAGACAAGCTGAGGAGGACCGGGACAGACTCTTACAAATGGAAACTAGATCAGGTGGTCTTCCAAGATTTGATCCATCTGTGTGGAGTTCCTCAAGTAGACCTCTTTGCCGTCTCTTTGAACAGTTACCTCACAAGATTCTGTTCCAAGACTCTTATGCAAGAAGACCTTGAAGATGGATGTGTTTTCTTTTCTTTGTACAGGAATGTTCCTCTATGCTTTTCCACCCTTGCCACTAATATCCAGGGTACTTCTGAAAATTCAGAAGGATCCCCCAAGTTCATTGTGGTGACTCCCTTCTAGCCTAGGCAGCTATGGTTATCCCTTCTTTTGGAAGTGGCCATGGGCAATTACCACAAGCTTGCTCGCAGAATGGATCTGGTCACACAACAAGGGTGTTTGATAGACTTAGACATCAATCATTTTCATTTGACTGCCTGGATTATAGGGTTTTAATTCCTTTTAGGTACCTGTTTGCTGAGGACATTCAGCGGGTACTAATGGAGGCAAGAAAGCCTGCTTACTAGAAAATCATATTTTAGCAAATAGAAAAGGTTTTCTAGTTAGTGCCAACAGCATAACCAACACCCATTCAGGGCTAGTTCTCTGGTTTTACAATAATTTTGAGTTGCTATTCTATTGCTTTGCTTGTTCCTCCATCAAGATTCATTACTTGGCCATTTCAGCATGTCTGCACATGGATTCCCCTCTTTCAAAGCATTCTGATATGAAAGTGTTTTTGAAAAGGGTTTTGCATAAGAGACCTTCCAAAAAATGGTGTCTTCTCCTTGGGATCTTAATTTTGTGTTACAGAAGCTAGCACGTGATCCATTTGAACCAGCTAATCTAGCTGATGCAAGGTTCTTAACACTGAAAACACTTTTACTTATTACTCTGACATCTGCAAGAAGGATGTCTCGAGTTGCAAGCCATTTTCCTTGTTTTATGTCTAAAGTGATATCAGAGTTTACTTTAACCAAACTCTCTAACAGTTTTCTTTCCTGAACATTAAAATTAAAGGAAAAGGATATTCCATACCTTGGATGTCCACAGACCACTCGGGTACTATTTTGACAGAACAAATTATTTCACATTTTCAGATCAGTTGTTCATTTGTTGTGATGGTAAAAAGAATGGGCAACCTGTGTCAGACCATTTCCAAATGGCTGGTTCAGGCCCTCCACTACAAAACGTTTTCAGGCAAGGTCAAGGCTCACTCTGCCAGGGCCTTGACTTTGTATATGGCTTTTTGGAAATGTTTGGAATACAGAAGTATTCTAGAAGGAGCATAGTGGTCCTGTGTACATATTTTTGCAGTGCACCACGACCTTTATTCCTTCTCTAGGTCTAGATCAGGCTTTGCTAGAACCATTCTCCAGGTGTTCCTTGACTCTTCCCCTTCCACCTCCCAAATAGTTTAAGCTGGGGTAGTCTACCAATATAGCTAAGGCTACTGCAGCAGTGTTCAGTATAATGAACTTAGTTCAGTTATGTAAGTAAACGTAACATAACAGATGATGTTCGTCGTGTTTCACTGTTGCAGTCATTACACTTGGGTTATCCTGCTGGCAGGCTACCCGCAGTCGGACTGAATTCCAAAGTTTAGGTCCGGCGTCGGTTGCTGTCGCTTCCTCCCTGACGTCAGTGTGCCAGGAGTATAAAAGATGCAGCCGACACCATTTTATTTAGTCTTTCTTGCCGCGCGGTGCCCGAAGCAAAAACAGTTCGCAAGTACCGGTCAGCCGACTCCTGAGATTTTCGTGTTCGAATTTCATTTCCAAAGTCTTCATTTAAAGCTAAGTACCCCATTGGGGAAACTTTTTTCTTGCTCCAGACCGATGTCAGAAAAAGTTAATAATTGTATTTCTTGTGGGAAGCAAATACCTCATAAGGATTTCCATTCCTATTGTATTCCTTGCCTAGGCCCCGATCACAACATTGCTAATTGTAGGTTTTGTGCTAAATTTAACCAACGCACTATTAAGCATCGGCACGATTTTGCATTTCGCTACTTTGGCCGAAGATTTAATTATACAGTGTTGTCGGATAGCCATCCGACTACCGCAATTCACAAGAAACGCAAAGAAAAGGACAGGCATCCGAGGTCCAAAACTGACGATGAGACGACTTCTAAGCCAGTCGCCGGTTCTCAGTGAGGCGCTTTCGCAGCCCCTGACGCCCACTACCTCAGAGCCGCAGGCCGCTTCCGACTCCCACGTGGAGCCGACTAGGCCACAGGAAACTCAAGGTATTGGACACTCGGAAAATATTCCCTCAGATGGGTCCGGAGCCACTGAGCAGGCATCGGCTTCTGAGGGTGTTTTCAGGCCTACACAGTTATATGTAAAACTGACTTCAGCTTCAAAGGCAAAGACTAAAACACCATTAAAGACAAAGAAACAAGTACAGCAATCCCATGGACAGGCCTCCATGCCTAAAAAACAGATGCTCAAAATGGCCGAAGACCTAATTACTTTGATCAGGGGTTCCCATCCCCCTTCTGATAAGAGGCCTAGGCAAGAGACAGAATATGAATCTTCAGATCAGGTTTCCATTTCCTCTGACTCCTGTTCTGAACAGAAATACTCTCTTCCTCCCTATGAGGATTCTGATGCTGAAGAATCTATCCCTTCAGCCTCTCCTCCTGAGGATTATTCTTTTGGGGAAACTCTGCATACTATGAGGGAACACTTTCACTGGGAGAGCCAAGATTACTCAGAATCTAAGAAAAGGCTTAGAGACTTACTTTTACTACATCAGCACAGGCCTCTTGCTATTCCCCCTGTGTTAGACATTGTAGATTATGTATTTTCAGAGTCTGACCTGTCTCCTGACTCTTTACCTCCAGCTCCTGTTAAGCCGGACAGATACTACAGGGTTCCAGATTCACATAAATTTCTTTATAAAAACCCTGCTGCTCACCCAGAAACTATATCTCAGGGTCCCAAAGGGGTCAAGGCTTCCACTGCAAAAAACCCTATCCCCTCTGACCAGGATTCAAGGGCTCTGGACAGATGGGGGAAAAAGATTTACACTTCTGCTACCTTGGCTGTAAGGGCTTTAAATTGTCAGTTTCGTATACTTAAATATCAGCAATACTTAATGTCACTGCCTAAACAGAAAATGTTGACAAATTCTGAATGTGCAGAAAACAAAGAAATGCAGGATTTATTGCATGCAGCTGAACAAGTGGGAAAACATACTTTGCAATGTGGTTTTGATTCTCTGGAGGCCTCCTGCAGGGCTGCTGTTACGGGTTCTGTTATTAGGAGGCATGCTTGGTTAAAGGAACAGAATCTACCTGATCATGTTAAAGCAAAATTATTAGATGCTCCACTACAGCATGATATTTTGTTTGGTGTTAAGGCAGAAGAGATGTTGAAAAAAATGGAGGACAAAGCGAAATCTATGCAGACAGTTAAGGATTTCTTACAGGTACAGCCACCTAGATTTAGCAGAAACTGGCCTTCAAAGAATTGGTTCTTTCCAGTGTCAGGCCACAACTAGGCAGATACAGATGCCCCAGAGGCAAATCCCAGCCCCAAGGCTCATACAGTTCTAAACAATGGGGTGCTTCTACCTCCAAAAGCGGAGAAGACAAATCACATCCATACAGGAAACAGTCCCAATGACTTTCCTCTGCCAGCACCAAGCACTTATCTATTGGCAGCCCCATAGTGGGAAAACTAGCACTTTTTTCACAAAATTGGCACATGATCAGCCAGGACAAATGGGTCTTGAATGTAGTGTCACAGGGCTACAGATTCCACTTTCACACCCTGCCAAGGGCAAAAGGTATGCCAGACCTGCCACACAATCAATGGGCAGAGGCACAAAAACAAGTTTCATCTCTCATGGACATGAGGGTCATTCAGCGAGTGCCACAGCAAGAGCAGGGACAAGGATTTTACTCAAGACTTTTCTTGGTACCCAGAAAGGACAAAGCCTGGAGACCAATACTGGACCTGTCTATTCTAAACACATTTCTGGACATTCCAAAATTCAAAATGTTGACTCTGCAGCAGCTTCTGCCCATGCTGGGCAAGAAGGCTTGGCTGGTAACTTTGGACCTAAAAGAGGCATACCTGCATGTCCCAATCAGACAATCTTGCAGAAGATACCTCAGATTCATAGCTGGCTCAATGCACTACCAATTCTCTGCACTGCCCTTTGGCTTATCTACTGTGCCCAGGGTCTTCACAAAATGCCTGGCACCAGTAATTGCATTTTGCAGACAAAGAGAAATTCAAATATATCCTTACTTGGACGACTGCCTTATTCAAGCAGAGAACAAGGACATTCTACTAAAGCATCTGGCGTTTGTAAAAAGATTACTAATTTGCCTAGGGTACACAGTAAACGAAAATAAATCAAAACTAGTACCCTCTCAAGAGATAATATTCCTGGGTGCAAGCTTAAATACAACTGCCCAGATGGCTTATCTCACGCCAGACAAACAAAGGCAACTGACTTCTTACTTCAAAATGTTGACAACAAAGACCCAGTTATCTGGAAGAAAAATTCTACAGGCTTTGGGCTTTATGGCATCCTGCATTCTGCTAATTCCATATGCAAGACTGCATATGAGGAAACTACAATGGTATCTAAAAAGCGTTTGGACTCAACATTGCCACAGCCTGGAAACATTAATTACCCTCATTCCCTGCCTGCAACAGGAGTTTCGATGGTGGGCACAGACCTGTCACCTCAACAAGGGACAGCCATTCACTTTACCCACAGCCAGGCAGACATTAACAACAGATGCATCAGATTATGCCTGGGGGGCCCACATGGCAGGAAAATGTATTCAGGGCACATGGCCCGCAAGCCAAATGCATCTTCATATCAATCAAAAAGAGATGCTAGCTGTTCAGAATGCCCTGGCAGCCTTCAAGGATCTGCTTCATCCAGGACAACTGCTGATAAAGACGGACAATACTACAGTCATGTGGTACATAAACAAGCAGGGAGGCACACATTCCTATCCCCTCTGCAGACTAGCCATGACTTTGTGGGACACAGCATTGACTTATCAAGTACACCTGCAGGCACAATTCCTGCCAGGAAAAATAAATAATCTGTCAGACGAACTAAGCAGAAATCTCATGGATCCCCACGAGTGGAAACTAGATCCACAAGTCTTCAGCATGATAACAAGGAAATGGGGATGCCCGGACATAGATCTATTTGCCTCCCCTCACAACTGCCAACTACAGAGATTCTGCACAAGGACTTATCACAAGTAAGTATGGAAAGTGGGTGCGCTATCATTCAGCTGAAAAACCCTAACAGTATATGCCTTTCCTCCTCTGCCTCTCCTCCCCAAGGTACTCCTAAAGGTCAGACAAGAGAAGCCAAAAACGATTCTGATTGCCCCAGACTGGCCCCGCCAGCACTAGTACCCAATCCTAAAGAGCTTGTCTCAAGGCCCAGCCTGGACAGTACCTCAAATTCCTCACTTACTGACCCAACAAAACAATCAGATTCTGCACAGCCAACTCAGGACCCTAAATCTGGCAGCATGGCGGATAATGTAGCCATAAAGAACACACCTCTCTCTAAAGCAGTGATGGATATTATTTTGGAGGCCAGGAGGCCCAGTACCAGAAAATCTTATGCAGAAAAATGGAAGAGATTCTGTGCCTGGAACCAGGCACAAGGAATTGACACGTTTGTACCAAATATTCCTCAGATTTTACAATATCTAACTGAGATGCTGGACAAAGGCCTATCCTTTTCATCAATTAAGATCCATACCTCTGCCATTTCAGCTCATTACAATACAGTACCACCTATTTTTTCTCATCCATTGCTAAGGCAGTACCTCAGAGGGGCCAAAAACATAAGACCTCCAAGGAGAGCACCAATACCTGCATGGGACCTCAATTATGTCTTGGAAAAACTCACACCGCCTCCTTTTGAGCCAGCCAATACAGCTGAGATAAAATTCTTATGGAAAACAGCTCTGCTCCTAGCAATTACCTCTGCAAGATGAGTCACAGAGTTACAGGCACTCATGGCTGTGGAACCTTTTATAATTTTCCATCCAGACAGGATTTCTTTGAGGACAAACCCGACATTTATGCCTAAGGTAGTGTCCAGTGTGACCCTTAACCAAACCATTCATTTACCTACCTTTTATCCAAACCCACAGAATAAGGGTGAGAGACTTCTGCATTCTTTGGACATACACAGACAGCTACGCTTCTTCTTGGACAGAACTAAAGCTTTCAGAGAGACTACGCAACTCTTAGTGGCATATGCTGCAGGATCACAAGGAAAGGCTATCTCAAAGCAGAATATTTCAGAATGGATAGGCCACTGCATTCGTTTCTGCTATTCACAACATGGCAAATCAGTGCCTAAGGGCATTAGGCCACATTCAGCCAGAGCAGCAGCCACTTCAGCAGCCTTCCTCAGAGGAGTACCAACCAAAGACATTTTAGAGGCTGCAACTTGGAGTTCAGTGCACACTTTTACAAAGCACTACCACTTACCTCTCTACTCTATATCCAGAGCAGGCTTTGCCACTGCAATTTTGCAGGGCCTCATAGCCTCTCCTAATCCTATTTCGACCCAGCCACCCAACCTCAGCTTTGGGATTCAACCCAAGTGTAATGACTGCAACAGTGAAACACGATGAACATAGTACAGTTGTGTACCTACCATAAATGTAGATGTTCGAGTGTATTCACTGTTGCAGTCCAGGTTACCCACCCACCATCCCCCTTTCTTTGCTGGGACTTATCTGTACTTCTCTATTCTATACAACTTATGTGGTGTATTTGCTTGTAGATGAAGGAAATGTTTACTTAGTGCATGCATACTTATTAGCATAATTTTAGCCTACCCTTTTGGGGGCACCTGACATCTGGGGCAAGAAAAACTAAAGAAAATGGCATCGGCTGCATCTTTTATACCCCTGGTGCACTGACGTCAGGGAGGAGGTGACAGCAACCGACGCCGGACCTAGACTTTGGAATTCAGGCAGACTGCGGGTAGCCTGACAGCAGGATAACCCAAGTGTAATGACTGCAACAGTGAATACACTCGAACATCTACATTTATGGTAACTGCTGCTTCAGTGCTGCAGTAGCCATTCCCTCCATCTACCTTTTATTATTATTATTATTATGCCAGTGTGTATATATTTTTTACTCCTAACTGTGTCCTCTCAGGGATTAGCCTCCCTCTCTCAATTGTCATTAAACCTCTGAAGGGTTTGGTTCTCAAGCCTGCCTTTTTTGGCCAGCTCAGCTCGAGCTGCCCAGCAGTTTGAGCACATGGAAAATGCCCTAAAGCTTTGGAAGGTGGCTAGCTGTTGCAACCTTAGAAGGATATACAACTTGTATATTTAAGGTTACTGCAGCAATGATCATTCAGATATCTGCTGTTATGGTAAGTTTATTTGTACAACTGAACTTTCTTTGTGTTTACCCTTTGGACTCTCCAGTACACTTAAGTGTTCACAAAATGTCTTGCTGCAGTCATTGCTTATTGCATCCTCCAGGGCATTCTTATCTTTTCATATTTGTATGATCGTCTTATCTTTGCTTACTCTCTTTCCAGCTGTTCGGTTGTCTTTAACAGCTGTTCAGGAACTGGGTTTTCAGAGGTCTTCTCTCATCCCTTCTCACAAAACTATTTTCCTTGGATGTGTACTTGACTTGGCCATGGGAAGAGCTCCCCCCCCCGACAATGTGGATATTTCAGTATTTTTCCTCAGTTTCCCTACACCAAGACAAACCTATACAAGGGAATTTCTCAGGATTCTAGGGTACATGTCATCGTTGAGGATCATGTTGCCTTTTACCAGACTACACAAAATGTAATGGTACATCAGATATGGCAGAAATTTGTATCTACACCCTTTGTCTGTTTAGATCCCAGTTCTGGGATTTGTAAAGAGGAATATTGGTAGTGGGTAGACCAGGTCTTTCTTTCTCCCTTCTGACCCACATCCAGTCAGTCACCACAGATGCTTCATACCTGGTGTGGGGTGCAGTTCCAAAAAGGAGTAAAAGCGCAAGGTCTGGGTTACACAGTGAACAGACAGAATCACACAAATGTTAGCGATATGTAGTTTTCATTGGTGTTTTGTAGGCCTTGAAACATCTTTTAACCCCAGGATCTCTGCAACTGTGCACAGACAGCATCACCAGAGTGATTTGGTATGTAAAAAAAAAAAAAAAAAAAAAAAACACAAAAAAGGGGGATACCAGATCATACCATCTTTGCAGACTGGCTGTGATAGCCTGTGCGGTGGCATTTCTGCTCAGTCTGACTCTTCAGGCTTCATTCATTCTGTCAGAGTAAAACCTTACTGCAGACAAGCGCAGCAGGACAGGATTAGCATGGACCACACACACACACACACACATTGAAACTTCATCCTTGGGTCTTCCAAGAATTGTTCCAGTTGGGAACACCTCATACAGATCTGTATGCCTCCTTTCAGAACTGACAACTAAAGAAATTCTGCTCCAGGATTCCTTGCAGTCAAGCCTGGAAGACAGATGCTTTCCCATTCCCTTGGATCAGAAATTACCAGCATGCCTTTCCTCTGATAACCAGGGTTCCTCTAAAGATCCAAAAGGAATCTCTAAAATGTTGCAGTGTTGAATCCCTTCTGGGCAAGGCAGCAGTGGTTCTCACTTCTTTTCAGTCTGGTGAAGGGCAGTTACCACAAGCTTCCCCGCAGACCAGATTTACTCAGATTTGACGAGGGTTATTTACTATGCATCAAGCTGCAAATTCAGCTAACTGCCTAGGTGATAAAATCTTGATACCTTTTAGGCTTTTTTATGAGGATGTGCAACAGGTATCAAAGGAGGCAAAAAAGCTTGCTTCTAGTAAATCATGTACTTGCAAGTGGAAAAGATTTCCTGGTTGTTGCCACTCAGCAAGTTAAGGCCCTTTTCTGGCTCAGTTGCCTCTGTTTTTTGATTATTTGTGTGAGTTACTGTCCAGTGGTTTTTCGTACTCTTCTTTAAGTGTGCACTTGTCAGCCATTTCTGATTGTCTGCCCCTAGATCCTCCTACTTCAAACAACAGTGAGTCAACCTTGCCTCTTTTTTCATTCGGATAAGGTTTCTTTGAGAACATATCCTACCTTTACGCCTAAAGTCGTATTAGAGTTTACTTTAAACCAGATCATTAATCTAACAGTCTTCTTTCTCATCTAAAGAATGAAGGGGAAATGATTCTTCACACTTACTGGACATACACAAGCAGCTCAGATGCCCCCTAGACAAAGCACACCCTTTCAAGAAAGGTAAACATCCTTGTCTTCTGTGAAGGTTAGAGGGAAGGGTAACCTGTGACTAAGCAGTTTCTTGATGTTTGTCCCAAGCTGTTATTTTTTGTTATATTTGCCACAATAAGCCACTTTATTTATTTAATGTTTATTGACCAGGAAGGTCCACCTAGGCACAAGCTCCTTTTTAGTGGAGGCCCGGGGGGAAGCCCCAAACAGAATAAAGATATTTACAAATAAATTAAAATTCAACAAGATCATTGGAGGCTTCTGTGGATGTTCTTCGTGTTTCACTGTTGCAGTCATCACATTTGGGTTATCCTGCCCAGGGGTAGCCCTCAGTCGGCCTGAATACCAGAGGCTTAGTATTTCTGCGTTGGTTGCTGTTGCTCCAGGACTGACGTCCGGTCGTCAGTGGTATAAAAACAGGCAGCCGACACCATTACATCAGTCTTTCTTGCCAGTGAGCCCGAAGTAGAAGCAGTTCGCACGAGTGGCGGTCGGCTGCTACCCGAGTTTTCATTTCTGAAACTGAAGTTGAAGTCTTCTAAAGCTAAGTACCCCGTTGGGGATCCTTTTTTCTTGATCTAACCGATGTCAGAAAAAGTTAACAATTGTCTTGCCTGTGGAAAGCAAATACCACACCGAGATTTCCATTCTTACTGCGTCACCTGTTTAGGCCCAGACCACAACATTTCTCGTTGTCGGTTTTGTGCTTTGTTCAACACCAGAACTATACATAGTCGGGCCCTTATCATAGCTAAATACTTTCGCTATCGATCTCCCTATTCCGAAATGGGTTTGGTAAGCCATCCGACTACCGATCTTCCAAAAAAAGTAGGGATAAAGACAGACACAGACCGCACAGGTTCAAAACTGCCGATGACTCTTCCATTAAGCTAGTCACCAGCTTGACGGTACTCAGTGAGGCGCTTTCACAGCCCCTGATGCCCGCTTCTATGGATTCGCAGGCCGCTACCGAGACCTGTTCCGGAGTCCGGTATGCCATGAGACTCTTCTTTGACTACGGAACCTGCGGATGTCTCTACCTTGGATGGTTCCAGAGCCACTGTGCAGGCACTGGCTTATGAGGAATTTCTTCACACTACTGATATTCGACACAAACAGACGACTTCTTTCGCGTCTTCTGTTCTTTCTAAAGCTACAGAGTTTCTAAGGCCCAGGGTACGCACTACGCCTAAAAAACCGACGACCCAAGCTCAAGCACCTGCTTCCAAGCCTCAAACTCAAATGCTTAAAATGGCGGAAGACCTTATCATGCTGATTAGGGGGAAGCCAGCCCACCCCTTCTAAAAGAAAGAGACTTGTCCCCAGCAGCTTTATCTGACCAAGAGTCTGACAACTCTGAGGTTTCTGATTATGAAGACATGCCCTTATCTGCTTATGAGGATTCAGATGCAGAGGAATCTATTCCTTCTGCCTCTCCTTCAGAGGATTTCTCTTCTGGGGAAACCCTATGTACCTTGAGAGAGCATTTCCATGGGGAATGCCAGGATTATCCTCAGTCCAAAAAGAGACTCGGAATTTTTAGATTTACCATAGCACAGACCCTTAGCAATTCCTTCTGTTCTGGATGTTGTGCATAATGTTTTCATGGAATGCAGTTTAACTCCTGATACTCTACCTCCTGCTCCCAGGAAACCTGACAGGTATTACAGAGTCCCTGACTCTCACAAATTTCTTTTCAAAAATCCTACTGCTGATCCAGAGGTCATATCCCAAGGACCTAAAGGAATAAAAGCAACCACAGCTAAGAATCCCACCCCTTCAGACAGGGATTCCTGAGCTTTAGACAGATGAGGTAAAAAAGTATATATACCTCTGCAACTCTTGCTATTAGAGCATTAAACTGTCAGTTCCACATGCTGAAATACCAGCAACATACTATGGAACTTATTAAACAAAAATTATCTGCCTTTCCAGACTGTGCAGAACATAAAGAATTACAGGAGCTTATGCATTCTGCAAGCCAAGTTACCAAGCATAACCTGCAATGTGGGTTTGACGCCCTGGAAGCATCCTGCAGGGCAGCAGTCACAGGTTCTGTACTTAGAAGGCATGCTTGGCTTAAGGAACAGACCTTGCCAGACCATGTTAAATTAAAATTATTGGATGCACCACTGAACAAAGACAGTCGGTTTGGCACCAAGGCAGAAGAGGTTTTAAAAAAGATGGAAGAAAAAGCTAAATTTATGCAGACAGTTAAAGACTTTTTGCAAGTCCATCCTCCGAGATTCAGTAGGCATTACCCCTCAAAATCTGGTCCTTTCCAGCCCCCTCAAGGCCGGCTGAGACTAGAGCTAGGGGAAGCAGATCCCCCAGACAGCAGGCCCAGGGAATGCAGAGATCTAAGCAATGGAGTACCTCCATTTCTAAACCAGGGAGTGCTAAGCCACCCCCTTATGGAAAGAATTCACAATGACTTTTCATCTCCACCTCTTACCTCTGCCCACCTGCTTGTGCTCCTAGGAGGAAAACTTGCCCCCCATGCAAAAAACTGGGCCTCCATCACAAATGACTAATGGGTCCCCCACGTAGTGTCCATGGGTACAAATTTTATTTCCACACACTGCCCAACCCCAAAAGCGTTCCCAGGTCTTTCTCCAAACCAGTGGGCAGAGGCACAAAACCAAGTTTATTCCCTGCTCTCCATGAGGGCAATTCAGCCTGTTCCTGCAGTCCAGATAGGCCAAGGTTTCTATTCCAGACTTTTCCTGGTACCCAGAAAAGAGGGCACCTGGTGCCCAGTCCTAGAGCTATCCATTCTAAACACCTTCCTGGTGGTACCAAAATTCAAAATGCTCACCCTCCAGCAGCTTCTTCCTATGCTATCCAAAGATGCCTGGTTAGCCACTCTAGACCTAAAAGAGGCCTATCTGCACATCCCAGTCAGAGACTCTTGCAGGAAATATCTGTGTTTCAGGGCATGATCTATGGATTATTAGTTCTCTGCACTTCCCTTTGGCTTATCCACTGCTCCCAGAGTTTTCACAAAATGCTTTGCTCCAGCCATTGCTTTTTGCAGACAAAGAAATATTCAAATTTACCCCTACTTGGACAACTGCCTGATTCAGGCAGTCAGTCAGAAAAAGCTGTTGCAGCACCTGACATTTGTAAAAGACCTACTCATCTCACTGGGGTACACTATAAACGAAAAGAAATCCAAACTAGTCCCCAGTCAGAAAATTGTATTCCTGGGAGCAAACCTGGACACAGCATCCCAGATGGCATTCCTTACTCCAGAAAAACAAGCCTATCTGACAGGCGACATCTCTCAACTGGCCACCAGAACCCAGTTATCTGCAAGGAAAATCTTGCAAGCTCTAGTGTTTATGGCCTCCTGCATTCTGCTAATTCCATATGCCAGACTGCATATGAGGAAACTTCAGTGGTACTTCAAAAGCCTTTGGTGTCAACATTCTCAGGACCTGGAAACTATTATAACTATGATACCTTGTCTAAGGAAAGATTTTCTTTGGTGGTCAGCAGCATGCAACCACAACAAGGGACTTCCCTTTTCACAACCCCACGCTGCCCTGACCCTAATTACAGACGCATCAAACTATGCCTGGGGTGCACACCTGGACATCAGGTGCATTCAGGGCCACTGGAGCTCAAATCAAATTAAGCTGCACATCAACAAAAAAGAGATGCTAGCTGTTCAACACACTCTGACAGCTTTCAGACCTCTATTCTCTCCAAGGCCTCTACTAATAAAAACAGACACCACCACAATGATGTGGTACATCAACAAGCAGGGAGGAACCCACTCTTACCCACTATGCAGGCTAGCCATGACCCTTTGGCACATGGCTTCAGCTGTGCAGATTCACCTGCTAGCACAATTCCTGCCAGGCAACCAAAACTGTCTGGCAGACAACTTAAGCAGAAATCTCCTAGACCCACAAGAGTGGCAAACCACAACACCTTCAGCCTCGTAACCCAGAAATAGGGTACCCCGAAGGTGGACCTATTTGCCTCCTACAACAACCACCAGCTCAGCAAATTCTGCACCAGGGAACCTCACAGCAAGGCCTGGAAAGTGGATGCCCTATCTTTCCAATGGGTAAACCTCTCGATCAATGCATTCCCCCCTCTACCTCTTCTTACAAGGGTGTTACCCAAAATGAGGGAGGAAAGACCAAGGGCAATCCTGATTGCCCCAGACTGGCCATGCCAACACTGGTACCCACTACTGCGCAGTCTGTCACTTTTGCCTCCATGGCACCTCCCTCAGATTCAAACTCTCCTGACCCAGCAGAAGGGAGAGTTATTGCATCCACAATTGTAGACCCTGAACCTGGCAGCCTGGCTTATTCCTTGACCTCTCCTCCAGTGGCCAGCCTAAGCAAGCAAGTCCTGGACATCATACGTAAAGCCAGATAACCCAGCACTAGAAAATCCTATGCTGACAAGTGGAAAAGGTATTGCTCCTGGATCCAGGATAAAGGAGCTGAACCAGCACAGCCCTCCTTACCTCTCATCCTGGATTGCCTAGCAGACCTGCTTCACAGGGGCCTATCCTTCTCTTCTATTAAAATCCATGTTTCTGCCATCTCTGCTCATTACAGCATAGAGCCACCTCTCTTTTCACACCCCCTCATCAAGCAGTTCCTTAGAGGGGCTAACAACTTAAGACCACCCAGAAGAGCCCCTACCTCTGCTTGGGGCCTTAACTTTGTGTTGGGAAAGCTCACGCTCCCCCCCCCCCCCTTTGAGCCTGCAGCTTCAGCAGAGTTAACATTCCTGTCTTGGAAAACAGCCTTGCTTCTGGCAATCACTTCAGCTAGAAGAGTGTCTGAGCTGCAAGCACTCATGGCTGTGGAACCCTTCATCATTTTTCATGCTGACAGGGTCTCCCTCAGGACTAACCCAACTTTCATGCCTAAAGTGGTGTCCAGTGTGGCTCTCAACCAATCTATTCATTTGTCCACCATTTTCCCTAAACCTCAAAATAAGGGGGAAGGATTCTGCACTCTTTTGATGTGCACAGACAGCTCAGATTATACCTGGATAGGACTAAGCCATTTAGGAAGTCTGACCAGTTACTAGTCAGCTTTGCAGCAGGGGCAGAGGGCAAGGCCATATCGAAACAAACCATTTCCAAATGGATAACACACTGTATCCATTTCTGTTACAAACACCATGGGAAACCAACCCCACAGGGGGACAGAACACATTCCACTAGGGCAACTTCCACCTCTGTAGCTTTTCTCAGAGGGGTCCCTACCAGAGACATCCTGGAGGCTGCAACATGGAGTTCTGTTCATACCTTCACCAAGCATTACCACCTGGCTATCTTTTCCAAATCAAGGGCAGGCTTTGCAACCACAGTCCTACAGGGCATACTAGTCAGCCCCAACTCTTCTTGACTGCCTTCACCCATTTCTTCAGCTTTGGGAATCAACCCAAGTGTGATGACTGCAACAGTGAAACACGAAGAACATAGTGCAGATGTTCATCGTGTTTCACTGCTGCAGTCATTACACTTGGGTTATCCTGCTGTCAGGCGGGCCCGCAGTCGGCCTGAGTTCCAAAGTCGTGGTCTAGCGTCGGTTGCTGTCGCCTCTTCCCTGACGTCAGTGTGCCAGGGGTATATAAGAAGCAGCCGACGCCATTTTCTTCAGTCTTTCTTGCCGTGCGGTGCCCGAAGCAAAAGCAGTTCGCAAGTTCCGGTCGGCCGACTCCTGAGATTTCAAATTTGATTTTAGAACCGAAGTCTTAAATAAAGCTGAGTACCCCGTTGGGGAAAATTTTTTCTTGCCTCAGACCGATGTCAGAAAAAGTTAATAATTGTATTTCTTGTGGGAAGCAAATACCTCATAAGGATTTTCATTCTTACTGTATTCCATGCCTAGGCCCAGATCACGACGTCACTAGTTGTCGGTTTTGTGCTAGATTTAACAAACGCACTATTAAACGTCGGTTTGATTTTGCTTGCCATTATTTTGGGCGAAGGTTTAATTACACAGTGCCATCGGAACAACCGATGACCGGAATGCATAAAAAGCGCAAAGATAAGGAAAGGCTTCTGAGGTCCAAAACTGACGACGAAGCCTCTTCTAGGCCAGTCGCCGGTTTTCAGTGAGGCACTTTCGCAGCCCCTGACACCCGCTACCTCAGAACCATAGGCCTTGCCCGACTCCCACGTGGAGGTGCCTAGGCCTCTGGAGCCTCAAGGTGTTGGGCCAACGGAGATTAACCCTTCAGATGGGTCCGGAGCTGCTGAGCAGGCATCTGCTTCTGAGGGTGTTTTCAGGCCTACTCAACTTACCATTACAACTACAGCCAAGACTAAGCCTACACTAAAGACAAAGAAACAAGTGCAGCATTCACCTGGACAGGCCTCCATGCCTAAAAAACAGATGCTCAAGATGGCCGAAGACTTGATAACTTTGATCAGGGGTTCCCATCCCCCTCCTGATAAAAGGCCTAGGCAGGATACAGATTATGATTCCTCTGACCAGGTTTCAATATATTCTGATTCCTCTTCAGACCAGGGATATTCTTTACCCCCCTATGAGGATTCTGATGCTGAATAATCCATTCCTTCAGCCTCTCCTCCTGAGGATTACTCTTTTGGGGAAACTTTACATACCATGAGGGAGCATTTCCATTGGGAGGGCCAGGATTACTCAGAATCCAAGAAAAGGCTCAGAGATTTTCTTTTGCTACCTCAGCACAGGCCCCTTGCTATTCCACCAGTGTTGGACATTGTGGATGATGTGTTCTCTGAATCTAGTTTAAACCCTGATTCTTTACCACCAGCTCCAGTCAAGCCGGACAGATACTACAGAGTCCCTGACTCTCACAAATTTCTTTATAAAAACCCTGTTGCAGACCCAGAAACTATTTCCCAGGGTCCCAAAGGGGTTAAGGCTTCCACGGCTAAGAATCCAGTTCCCTCGGATAGGGACTCTAGAGCATTAGACAGATGGGGAAAGAAAGTTTACACCTCTGCAACTTCAGCAGTGAGAGCTCTGAATTGCCAGTTTCACGTGCTTAAGTATCAACAATTTTTACTGTCTCAATTAAAACAGAAAATGAGTATAAATGCAGAACAACCTGACTATAAGGAAATGCAGGATTTATTGCATGCAGCTGAACAAGTGGGAAAGCATACTTTGCAATGTGGTTTTGATTCATTAGAAGCTTCTTGTAGAGCAGCAGTTACAGGATCTGTGATTTGAAGGCATGCTTGGTTAAAAGAACAAAGTTTACCAGATCATGTTAAGGCAAAATTACTGGATGCTTCTTTGCAGCAAGATAATTTATTTGGTATTAAGGCAGAAGAGGTATTAAAGAAAATGAAGGATAAGGCAAAATCTATGCAAACAGTAAAGGATTTCTTACAGGTACAGCCACCACGATTTAGCAGAAATTGACCTACTAAGAATTGGTCCTTTCCAGTGTCAGACAGGCCACAAAGAGGCGGATACAGACGCCCAAGAGGCAGATCTCAGCCACAAGGTTCTTACAGACCACGACAGTGGGGTGCTTCAAACCCAAAACAAGGTGAGGATAAGTCACAACCTTACAGGAAACAGTCCCAATGACTCCCCCCCCCCTTCCAATGCCAAACTCTCACCTTTTGGCAGCTCCCTTAGGGGGGAAACTAGCACTTTTTTCTCAAAACTGGCAAGCAATCACCCAAGACAAATGGGTGCTGAATATTGTGTCTCAAGGTTGCAGGTTCCACTTTCACACTTTTCCAAGGCTAAAAAGAATGCCAGACCTGCCACAAAATCAATGGGCAGAGGCACAAAAACAAATTACAGCTCTCATGGACATGAGAGCTATTCAAAAAGTACCACAGCAGGAAAAAGGACAAGGATTTTACTCAAGACTCTTCCTGGTACCCAGAAAGGACAAAGCCTGGAGACCCTTTCTGGAACTTTCCACTCTAAATACTTACCTGGATGTTCCGAAATTCAAAATGCTGACACTACAACAGCTCCTTCCCATGTTGGGCAAGAAAGCTTGGCTTGTTACTTTGGACCTCAAAGAGGCATACCTGCATGTCCCTATCAGACAAAATTGCAGAAGATACCTCAGATTCATAGCTGGTTCAATACACTACCAATTCTCTGCACTGCCCTTTGGCTTATCTACTGCGCCCAGGGTCTTTACCAAGTGCCTGGCACCAGTAATTGCATTTTGCAGACAAAAAGGAATTCAAATATATCCATATCTGGACGACTGCCTGATTCAAGCAGAGAGCAAGGACATTCTTCTACAGCATCTGACGTTCATAAAAAGATTAAGTTGCCTAGGGTACACAGTAAACGAAAAGAAATCAAAACTAGTGCCCTCACAAGAGATAATATTCCTGGGTGCCAGCTTAAATACAATGGCCCAGATGGCTTATCTCACGCCAGACAAACAAGGACAACTGACTCAGTATTTTCAATTGATGGCAACAAAATCCCAACTCCCTGCAAGAAAAATTCTGCAGGCCTTGGGATTCATGGCATCTTGCATTCTAATTCCATATTCAAGACTGTATATGAGGAAATTACAATGGTACCTAAAAAGTGTTTGGTCTCAACATTCTCACAGCTTGGAGACAGTAATACCTCTAATTCCCTGCCTACAACAGGAGTTTCGATGGTGGGCACAGGCATGTCACCTCAACAAGGGTCAGCCTTTCACACTTCCCACAGCCAGGCAGACTATAACAACAGATGCCTCGGATTACGCCTGGGGAGCACACATGGCAGGAAAATGTATTCAGGGCAAATGGACCACAGAACAAATGCCTCTTCACAACAATCAAAAATAGATGGCTGTACAGAATGCCCTAACAGCTTTCAAGGACCTTCTGCATCCAGGACAATTATTAATAAGGACAGACAACACCACAGTGATGTGGTACATAAACAAGCAAGGGGGCACTCATTCTTACCCCATATGCAGGCAAGCCATGACCTTGTGGAACACGGCTATAACTTATCAAGTTCATCTGCAAGCACAATTCCTGCCAGGAAAGATAAATACTCTGGCAGACAACCTAAGCAGAAACATCATGGATCCTCACGAGTGGAAATTAAATCCACAAGTTTTCAACATGATAATGCAAAAATGGGGGTGCCCGGACATAGATCTCTTTGCCTCCCCACTGAATTGCCAACTACAAAAACTCTGCACAAGGACTTATCACATGCAAGCATGGAAAGTGGATGCTATTTCGTTCAGCTGGAAAAACCTAAGCGTTTATGCCTTCCCACCATGCCTCTCCTTTCAAAGGTACTCCTAAAAGCCAGACAAGACAAATCACAGATGATTCTGATTGCTCCAGACTGGCCACGCCAGCACTGGTACCCAGTCTTAAAGAACTTAGCTCAAGGTCCACCTTGGATTTTGCCTCAAATTCCACACCTTCTGACTCAGCAAAACAATCAAATACTGCACAGTCAGCTCAAAACCTTAAAGCTTTTATGGATGTCATTTTGGAGACCAGGAGGCCTAGCACCAGGAAATCTTATTCAGAAAAGTGGAAGAGATTCTGTGCCTGGAACCAGTCTCAAAACCTTGATCCTCTGGTCCCTAACATTCCTCAGATATTACAATACTTGACTGAGATGCTGTACAAAGGACTATCCTTCTTATCCATTAAAATTCACGCTTCTGCCATCTCAGCTCATTACAACACAGATCCTCCTATTTTTTCTCACCCTTTGCTAAAGCAGTACCTCACAGGGGCTAAAAACATAAGACCGCCCCGGAGAGCACCAACACCAACTTGGGACCTCAATTTAGTTTTGGAAAAGCTCACTTTGCCTCCTTTTGAACCAGCCAATTCAGCGGAGTTAAAATATATATCATGGAAAACTGCTCTGCTTCTGGCAATAACCTCAGCATGAAGAGTCAGAACTGCAGGCACTAATGGCAGTGGAGCCTTTTATCATTTTCCACCAAGACAGGGTTTCTTTAAAAACAAACCCTTCCTTTGTGCCTAAGGTGGTATCCAGTGTGGCTCTTAACCAATCTATTCACTTGCCAACCTTTTATCCAGATCCCCAGAATAAAGGGGAGAGACTTCTACATTCCCTGGACATACACAGGCAATTATGCTTCTACTTGGACAAAACAAAAGCTTTCAGAAAACTGAACAATTGTTTGTATCATATGCTGCAGGATCACAGGGAAAGGCTATTTCAAAGCAGACCATTTCAAAGTGGATAGGACACTGTATCCGGTTCTGCTACACACAGCATGGGAAACCTGTACCATCTAACATTAGACCACATTCCACCAGGGCAACTGCTACTTCTACTGCCTACCTTAGAGGAGTACCTACCAAAGATATCTTGGAAGCTGCAACTTGGAGTTCAGTGCACACCTTTACCAAGCATTACCATTTGCCTCTCTACTCTAGATCCAGAGCTGGCTTTGCCACTGCAGTGCTGCAGGGCCTCATAGCCACACCAAATCCTCTATAGAGCCAGCCACCCAAACTCAGCTTTGGGATTCTACCCAAGTGTAATGACTGCAGCAGTGAAACACGATGAACATAGTACAGTTTTGTACCTACCATAAATGTAGATGTTCGAGTGTCTTCACTGCTGCAGTCCAGGTTACCCACCCGCCAGCCCCTCTTTCTTATCTGGGACTAACCTATACTACCTTTGTGGTGTATTTGCTTGTTAATGAAGGTTTTATTTTTACCTTTTTTGTATGTTTTATTAGCAATATGTATTGCCTACCATTTTTGGGGGCACCTGACATCTGGGGCAAGAAAAACTGAAAAAAATGGTGTTGGCTGCTTCTTATATACCCCTGGCGCACTGACGTCAGGGAAGAGGCGACAGCAACCGACGCCGGACCAAGACTTTGGAACTCAGGCCGACTGCGGGCCCACTTGACGGCAGGATAACCCAAGTGTAATGACTGCAGCAGTGAAGACACTCGAACATCTACATTTATGGTAGGTACAAAACTGTACTTTGTGTACACTTACCATAAATGTAGATGTTCAAGTGTATTCACTGTTGCAGTCCTGATTTCCCACCCTCCATCCCCATTGTCTCTTTCTCTCTCTTCCTCACTCCTTACAGTGCAATTTAGTATTTACTTTCTACTGGTGGTGTTATTCCACCATAACCTAGCTCCCTTTTTGGGGGCTCCTGACATTTGGGTCAAGAAAAACTAATGTAATGGTGTCTGCTGCCTGTTTTTATACCACTGACAACATGACGTCAGTCCTGGAGGGACAGCAACCGACACAGAAATACTAAGCCTCTGGTGTTCAGGCCGAATGAGGGCTACCCCTGGCAGGATAACCCAAATGTGTTGACTGCAACAGTGAATACACTCGAACATCTACATTTATGGTAAGTGTACACAACTGTACTTTTTCTGGAAAGGGGTGGACTCTGCAAGTATTCTAGAGGCAGCAACTTGATTCTCTGTTCACACCTTTACAAAGCGCTGTAAACTGGATTCATTTTCCAAGTTCAGAACAGGCTTTTCCAAAGCAATTCTCCAGGGGTGCCTGGAGTCTTAGTTTTTGGTCTTCTCTCTCTTTTCTGGTTCTCATGTCAATGCCATGGGAATGTACCTAGGTAACTTAGACTACCACCATGTATGAACTTAGTACAGCTGTGTAAATAAATGTATCATAACAGTGGCTGTTCTAGTGGATCAGCATTGCAGTAGATGTCCCTCCATCCAGCCCCCTATTTTTTTCTTCCTGTTCATGTTGTAGTTGCCAGGGGGTTAGCTGCACCATTTTGTATATAGTTACGTTCAGTTTGTCTCCTAGTACAAGTAGACAAGGCTGTTGCCTAATTCCTGAGTAAACTATGCTCTGAAGTAGTGTGTTTCATTGCATTTTATAGGTAGCACCTCAAATGCTTCTGGCAGTTGGAGTACATGGAATGCACCTAACACTTTGGGAAGCTGGCTGATGCAGAGGGTAATACCCCCAAGTATGTTAAGCTACTGCAACAGCCATCCATTTGAACATCTACTGTTATCTAGTTTGGCCAACAGGCTTTCCAGATTGGATAGATAAACACCATGTTGAGGCCATATTTTGCCTTTTATTGCTAAAGTGTTAGCTGTGCAGTGAGTGAGTGCATTGTCAGTTTACCAATTACAGTATGGCATGTGGCTGCCCAGAAAAAGTAAATGGTTGTGCTTGCAGTAGGCAGATGCCCTTCAATGATGTAAATTATTTTTAACAGCACATTAAGCTAAGGTGTCAGATCTTAAAGCTATGTACTGATACGTTACGCCCCAGTCTTAAGATTTACACACTTAATCAACAAAGTAGTGCATTATTTTATGTATGTATGTATTTATTTTTGCTTATCTTTACATTTTGTTAACTAGCGTAACCATGTAAACCCCAAGTAGTCCCATCTGATTACT
Source organism: Protopterus annectens (assembly GCF_019279795.1). Classification (NCBI taxonomy): domain Eukaryota; kingdom Metazoa; phylum Chordata; order Ceratodontiformes; family Protopteridae; genus Protopterus; species Protopterus annectens. Next base: position 426,261,744 of record NC_056730.1, read on the forward strand.
CCATTTCTGTACTTCATGGTGTTGCATCGTGTAGGTAGTCAGTATTTCATACAAACATCATCTTTGTTTCAGAATGCATGGACAATTTAAGTATTAATTTTTTCTGTATATTTTTAATTCGGTGTTTATCTAGGTGATTCTCAGCACACCTTCTCCCCATAGCTGGAAACCTTTTTTTTTCAGCACTACTCTAAATTCCTCACAGTGTTTGTGACATGTTCATTTTGAGTAGGTGTTTCCATATCTTTTCTGAGCAACTTCACAACTTCACTACATTTAGAAAAAGATCCATGGTTACTTTTCTGTTTGTTATACTCCATTTCTAGGTCTCTTTCTCTTAAAGAAGATGAGTATCTTGTTTTGTCTAGACAGGGTTACTTTCAGTATTTCTCATGCTGAGATACATTTTCAGATTGAAGTAAAGAAGCAGAGATGGGAATACTACCCTTCAGTGCACAGCTGATCAGAAACTGAGCTGGTGGTAAATGCACATTTAATTTATTAAACAAATCTTGATGTATATCTGTGCACCAGAAATGTAAATGCTTTGAGATTCCTTTATGAGGGTTTTTCACATGTAAAGCTGTCCATTTAGATGTGACCAGAAGTCATTTGTTGAAATTTCCATTGCTCAGAAAATTTCCTGAGTTCATTATTTGTACATTGTGAGTTATTATCACAAGTTATTACATCAAATATTCCATGTATCAACAATAACTAAATGCAAGTGTGTTTCCTTATTCTGTCAAAGTTGAATGTCCCCTTTATTCATCATTCGCTGTTGATGCTTCTGTTTTTATTTGAGATTTTTCATTTTGAATTTCTTGATTTGGCCATAAACTGATGGTTCAGACCGGAAATCTCATGTTGAAATTCTTATCACACTGAAAAATGCATGTATTCTGTATTCTAAGACTGTGAACTGCTTTTTTTTCAGGCAACTGCATCAGATATTCCATGTGTCAAAACACAGCTTTAATGCATCGGCATTGCTGCACTTGGTGTGCCCTATAACTTATTTATTTATTTATCATTTGTTAACCAGGAAAGTCGGGCTCTGAAAACTTTATTGAACAATAGCACATATTAAATACAATATGGTTTGTGAGCTGAAATTAATCTGTTCTTCCTTTACTCCATGATCTTCCTGGTATTAAGAAGTCATGACTTCTTTGTTTTTAATCTTCCTGCTTCTTTTTTCTTAAACACCTTTATTACATTATCACATATGCACACATCCTTTAATAGAAAACAGACTGTACTAACATTTTTCATTTGCATGTATTCTACATTGCATATATGCTTTCTTTTTAACAGTTGTCATTCACTCCATTACACAAATTGCTCAGTTCCTGCCTTCCCTTAAACCTCTCTCCTTTTCCTGAATGGTAACATGCATGTATTCCCACAGTTTCCATTTATTTGTGTGTAATTTGCTCCTTCTCTTTTCTTAAGGAACCCACCTTCAGTACTTTTATCTCTCTTATAATATTCAGTACTTAAATTACCATTAGTCTAGATTCTGATATAATTTTCTAGTAATTGCTTTTGTTGTGGCCCTTAGCATTAAATTTACTAAGGCCTTGGTGTGTCTAGACAATTTAGACTCTGTGTCCCAGCTCAAAAGAATCATTTCCTTAGTTACAATTATTTGCTCCACCAGTGTTTCTGACAGATTACTCTGTAGGGAATTTTTAAAATCTGCCAACTTGTTACACTTCCAAAAAACACGTTTCCGGTTACCCCTATTTCTCATCATATCTCCAGCAGTTCCTATCTACTTGAACATGTCTGTGAAGTCTATTTGGGTATAAAAACACCTATTCAAACAGTTCCAAGCAAAAATTCTAAACCCTATGGACTTTGTTGCATACATGGTAAAAATGTAGATGTCCTGCCATTGTTCCTTTGCACATTGCCTTTCCATTCCCAATCTTTTCTAATCTCCTCTGATTCTTTTTGATAGTGCCATGCAATATTTTATATACCTTGCTAATCATCCCTTTTTTAACAGCAGCTTCTGTTCTAGGATTAACTAAAAACAGTACCACAGCTGGTCTTTATCAATCCCTGGTAGGGAATGCTCTGTCTAACCTGCAGTCCACACATATGCCTGGCTTCATCCCACACTTGTTACCTTTCCCCTATGTGGAGATTTGTCCCCAGCACCTTGGTTCCTTTGCCAGTTCTCCCCTGTAAATTCTAGTGCCATCTTGCCTATTTTTCTATACTCCTCCTTGCCGTCATCTCTCTTGGCAAAATGTCCTTTCTTTATTTGTTAGCTTACTACTTAGAATGTTTTCTACTACTTTATGAATATAATATCCTCTGTGGTGGTTGTTCTCCTTAAAGAACTGAATCTAAAGTCTTACTTGTTCCTTATTCTTGAGTCCCCACCCCCATTTTGTCATTTCTCTCCACTTTGATTTATAACATTCTGCTTGTAATAAGTATTTGTGCCTTAACTGTTTAGCTGTAAAATATCCATTCAAATCATAATTGGTAGGGTTACCTTAATGGCAATGGGGTTGCCTTAACGGGTAATGTCTTGACCTCCCAGATGCAAAATAGAGGGTTTGATTCTGACCTCTGATTATTAGCTCGGTGTTTGTCTACAGACTGATAGCCTGGTATTTACCTTTGAACCTTGTTCTTTGCAGTGATCAGTTTTCCCTCTTCCTCTCCCAAATAAATTCCTTCAACTATTTAACATTCTCAGACTTTTTCTCTGATTAGTAAAACTTTACTTAACCTGTATAAAAAGCTAAAGGGACTAAAAACATTTTCACTGTTTGTATCTTACTATCCATATCCATAATCAAAATATTCTAGTTTCTCAGTTTTTGTATTATATTTTGATCCATTGTTGTCTATTTTCATCCGATTCAATGTATGGAATGTCATATCCAACCTCTGCACCAAATATGAAGCTTCCATGATTCATGACTCCCCTACCCATAATTCACTGAACTCCATTCTAATACCTCAGATCTCTTTTGATGCCTGAGGACTTCAGATGTGTTTCAAGAGCTCTCATATCCTTACATTAGTTTTCTTCAGTGCTTCTCCTACCATGAGAATTTTTCTCAATAGTTTGTTGTGCCCTTAACAACAATGTTTTTTCTGTGTGCTGCTAGGTAGACTTTTCTAGTAACTTTAGTTGGCATTGGTAGTTACAGAAACTTTTCTAGCAAATTTAGTAAGAGTTGTAGTGTTCCTACAAATAGGAGCTTAGTGTGGCTATATTAGCTTGCTGTGTATTTTACAATAGGTTTTGAGTGGTAATGGCTGAGTTTGAAGCCTTTAAAAAATGCTGAGAGTGCAGGCATAAACTCCCCCCCTCAAGACCCTCAGACTTTTTGTCTACTTCTTGGGTGCATCCCATTTGGATGCAGACTGCCAGTTTTGCGTTTCTTTGAGTTCTAGTGCTCTTGAAACTCACCATGATAAACAAGTCATGAAAGGTCTCCTTCCTTCACAGATAAGGGTCTTCATTGCCTAGGCTGCCTTCTTCTGCCAGGAAACAGGACAGGGCAGAGTCTAGTGAAATGTCTCAAGAAAAGGGTGAAGAAAAATAGAAGGACAGACAAAAAGAAAGACTAGTTTCCTTCTTCAACCACTAAACTCTCATAGAATCCGACAGTACCAGTTGGACCCCAACCAGAAACTTCCGGGAGGTTGGAGCTGATAGCATCTTAGACCCATCCATCCTCTCCTTGCCCACGGTTTTTACCAGAGCCAGTGAACACAAGATTTCATTCTTGAAGAATCTGAGAATGTAGACATTCGAGGCCTTCGACCATGTTCCCTCTTACTCGATCACCTCAGAGCTTAACAGAGTATTACATTAAAAGGATGATGAGAAAGTTCCTGAGAATGGAGATCCAGCTTGGGGTTCTGGAAGTTCCATCCCCCTGGGAACATACCAGCTATTGATCATTTTAACCCTCCACTCATTTTCCCCTGTTAGTCCATCATTTGGCTCAGACAGCTGTGGATCTGACTAATCCCATGGTTGGTACAATCTACTTTGACACTAACATCTTCCCTGTCCCTCTAAACTCCAGTACTTTTAGATCAAGAAGGTACTCTTGAATCATAGTGTTGGTGCAGAGTTCCAAGGGGATGGATCGACCTTGAGATTCTCGGGGCTTTGACACTAGGCAGCTCAAGTCTGAGGTCAGAGTTGGGCTCTGTCAGCTGTTTGGCTTTTGAGGTTTTTAAAAGGGTTTTGGGCATACCCAAAGAGAAGGCACTTTCTCCTAGCTTGGTTCCACCCAAACCCTAGTTAGACCTTGAGATGTCATCTTCTCATCATCCTGCTAGACATTGACATTTGGGACGTCAGGCTTCTAAAACCATTTAGTACATCATCTCCCAGTCTGATTCTGAAACGTTTGACCTCCCAGACGAACCAGTTCACAAGAAACAGATATGCAAGTGAAGACGCACAGACTCCTTACCAGCGTCTTTCACAGAGGATACAAACTTGGATGAGGGTGAGGGATCCTCTGGTCCCCATCGACAAATGTCACCTTTGGTGAAATCCTTGAACATATGAAACGGAGGAGGATGGTCTGCCAGAGATCCTTCACCACGTGAATCTGTATTTTTTGGAAGCCTTCGTTTCTGGATCAGCATCGATGTTCTTCGTGTTTCACTGTTGCAGTCCTTACATTTGGGTAATCTCCTGGCAGGTTGCCCTCAGTCAGCCTGAATAACAAAGTCTTGGGTCATGCGTCGGTTGCTGTCTCCTCTTCCATGACGTCAAGTCATCAGGGGTATAAAACATGCAGCCAGTGCCATTTTAATCAGTCTTTCTTGCCGCGTGGTGCCCGAAGCAGAAGCAGTTTGCAAGTGCCAGTCGGCCGACTCCTGAAATTTTCATATTAGAGTTTCAGAACCAAAGTCTTCAAACTAAAGCAAAGAACCCTGGTGGGGAAACTTTTTCTTGCTCCTTACCGATGTCAGTAAAAGTTAATAATTGCATTACTTGTGGGAAGCAAATACCTCATAAGGATTTTCATTTGTTCTACATTCCTTGCCTAGGCTCTGATCACAACGTGCCTTGCTGTCGGTTTTGTGCTAAATTTAACCAACGCACTATTCAGCGTCAGTATATTTTTGCTTCTAAATATTTTGGTTCAAGATTTAACTAACCTGAAATGTCGTCTGTTAGCAATCTGACTACCGGAGTTCACAAAAAACACAAGGAAAAAGGGACAGACCGTCGAGGTTCAAAACCGACGATGAAGCTTCTCCTAAGCCAGTCGCCGGTTTGCCGGTACTCAGTGAGGCACTTTCACAGCCCCTGATACCCACTACTTTTGAGTCGCAGGCCTCTACCGAGACCCATTCGGAGTCCGGTATGCTGCGAGATTCACAAAGTATTGAACCCGCGACTGTCTCTCCCTTGGATGGGTCCGGAGCCGCTGAGCAGGTACCGGCTTCTGAGGGTGTTTTCAGGCCTCAACATTTTTACATTAAACCGACGCTAGCAACAAAAACAAGGTCAAAAACAACTTTGTCCAAAAAACTGACACATGAGCCATGTGCTTAGGCCTCTATGCCTAAAAAACAAATGATCAAAATGGCTGAGGATTTAATTACCTTGATTAGGGGTTCTCAAACCCCCCCCCCCCCCCCGGCAAGAGGCCTAGGCAAGGGACTGATTATGAATCTTCAGATCAGGTTTCCCTTTCTTCTGATTCCTCTTCTGATCAGGAATTTTCTATTCCACCCTATGAGGATTCTGATGCAGAGGAATCCATCCCATCTGCATCTCCTCCTGAAGATTACTCATATGGAGAGACTTTGCATACTTTAAGGGAACATTTTCACTGGGAGAGTCAGGACTTCTCTGAATCAAAAAAGAGGCTTAGGGATTTCCTCCTTCTTCCTCAGCATAGGCCTTTGGCAATACCTCCTGTATTAGACATTGTTGATGATGTGTTCTCGGAATCAAGCATGGCTCCTGATTTCCTACCTCTGGCTCCTAGTAAGCCAGACAGATATTACAGGGTTCCTGACTCCCACAAATTTCTTTTCAAAAATCCTGCTGCTGATCCTGAGACTATTTCTCAGGGTCCCAAGTATGTTAAGGCTTCTACAGCCAAAAATCCTACCCCTTCTGATAGAGATTCCAGGGTGCTGGATAGATGGGGTAAGAAGGTTTATGTGTCTGCAACCTTGGCAATCAGGGCTTTAAACTGCCAGTTTCATATGCTTAAATATCAACAGCATGTTATGGGCTTACTGAAACAGAAAATTATGTTGATTTCTGATTGTGTGGAAAATAAAGAGTTACAGGATTTATTGCATTCAGCAGAACAGGTTAGAAAGTATACTTTGTAATGTGGTTTTGATTCTTTGGAGGTCTCTTGTAGGTCCGCTGTTACTGGATCTGTGATTAGAAGGCATGCCTGGCTCAAGGAGCAAAATCTGCCTGATCATGTTAAAGCTAAATTGTTGGATGCCCGTTTGCAGCATGATACTCTGTTTGGTAATAAGGCAGAAGAGGTTTTAAAGAAAATGGAAGACAAAGCTAAATCCATGCAAACTGTAAAAGATTTCTTGCAAGTGCAGCCACCCAGGTTCAGTAGGCACTGGCCTACTAAAAATTGGTTCTTTCCTATGTCCGACAGAGCCACTCAGGGCAAACCCAGGCACTCAAAAGGCTCCAGATATCAATCACAGGGTTCTTACAGGTCAAAGCAATGGGGTGCCTCCACCTCCAAATCTGGAGGAAACAAAGCACAACCCTACAGTAAGCAGTCTCAATGGCTTTCCTCTAACATCTCCAAGCACTTATCTTTTGGCAGTCCCCTTGGGGGAAAGCTAGCACTTCATGCACAAAATTGGCAGTTAATTACCCAGGACAAGTGGGTATTAAACATAGTATCCCAGGGGTACAGATTTCATTTCCATACTTTGCCAATTCCAAATGGATGGCCAGATCTGCCACAAAACCAGTGGGCAGTGGCCCAGAAACAAGTCATGTCCCTCATGGATATGGGGGCTATTCAACCAGTGCCAGAAAAGGAAAAAGGACAAGGATTTTATTCAAGACTTTTTCTGGTACCCAGAAAAGACAATTCATGGTGTCCAATACTGGACTTATCAATTCTGAACACGTTCCTGGACATTCCAAAATACAAAATGCTTTCTTTACAACAGCTACTGCCTATGCTAGGCAAGAATGCTTGGTTAGTAACTCTAGACTTAAAAAGAGGCATACCTGCATATCCCAATAAGGGAATCATGCAGAAGATACCTCCGCTTCAAAGCAGGTTTTTTGCATTACCAATTCTCTGCACTGCCCTTTGGCTTATCTACTGCACCCAGGGTCTTTACAAAGTGTCTGGCACCAGTAATTGCATTCTGCAGACAAAGAAACATTCAAATTTATCCTTATCTGGATGATTGTCTCATTCAGGCAGAGGACAAGGACACTTCTTCAACATCTGGCATTTGTAAAAAGGCTTCTAACATGCCTAGGGTACACCATAAATGAAAATAAATCACAACAGGTACCCTCTCAAATAATTACATTCCTGGGTGCAAGCTTAAATACAACTGCCCAGATGGCTTACCTCACGCCAGACAAACAAGTGCAGTTGACAACATACTTCAAACAAATGGCAACAAAAACCCAGTTATCTGCAAGACAAATTCTGCAGGCTTTGGGGTTCATGGCATCCTGCATTCTACTGATTCCATATGCGAGACTGCATATGAGGAAACTTCAATGGTACCTAAAATGTTTATGGAGTCAACATTGTCACAGCCTGGAAACAATGATTCCTCTCATTCCCTGCCTACAACAGGAGTTTCTTTGGTGGGCAGAGACATGTCACCAAAACAAGGGACTGTCATTCACTCTCCCCCCTGCCACCCATACCCTAACTACAGACGCATCAGACTATCCTTGGGGGGGCCCAACTGGCAGGGAGATGCATTCAGGGCAAATGGACCCCAAACCAAATGCATCTGCATATCAACCAGAAAGAAATGCTAGCTGTTCAGAATGCTCTGACAGCCTTCAAGGACTTACTTCATCCAGGACAACTACTGATAAAGACGGACAACATCACAGTTATGTGGTACATAAACAAGGAGGGGGGTACCCATTCCTACCCCCTTTGCAGATTAGCCATGGCCTTGTGGAACACAGCCTTGACTTACCAAATGCATCTTCAAGCTCAGTTCCTGCCAGGAAAGCAAAATACTCTGGCATGTGACCTAAGCAGAAATCATATAGACCCGCACGAATGGAAACTAGATCCACGAATCTTCAGCATGTTAACACAAAAATGGGGGAGCCCAGACATAGATCTATTTGCCTCTCCCCAAAGCTATCAGTTGGACAAATTCTGCACAAGAACTCATCACAAAAAAGCATGGAAAGTGGATGCTCTATCCTTCAGCTGGAAAAACGTATCAGTCTATGCCTTTCCCCCTCTGCCTCTACTCTCCAAGGTCTTACTAAAAGTCAGACAGGAAAAAACAAAAATGATCCTAATTGCTCCGGATTGGCCTCGCCAGTACTGGTACCTGCTTCTAAGGAATATGTCACTCCTTCCTCCGTGGTACTTGCCTCAAACACCTCATTTACTGTCTCAGCAGAACTATCACATTCTGCACACTCAGCTCCAAACTCTGAATCTTGCAGCATGGCAAATCAACTAATTATTCAAACCACATCTCTCAGTAAACCTGTGATGGATGTCATTTTGGAAGCCAGAAGGCCTAGTACTAGAAAATCTTATGCTGATAACTGGAAGAGATTCTGTGCTTGGAACCAAGCACAAGGAATAGACACAGCAAAGCCCAATATTCCTCAGAGATGCTTGACAAGTGCCTATCCTTTTCTTCAATTAAAATCCATGCCTGTGCCATCTTGGCTCATTACAACACAGAGCATCCCCTCTTTTCTCATCCACTGCTTAAACAGTATCTCAGAGGGGCCAAAAACTTAAGGCCTCCCAAGAGAACACCAACTCCTGCATGGGACTTCAATTTTGTGCTGGAAAAACTCACCCTGCCTCCTTTTGAACCAGCAGCTACTGCGGATATAAAATTTCTATCTTGGAAGACAGCTTTTCTTTTGGCAGTCACTTCAGCAAGAAGGGTTTCAGAACTACAGACTCTCATGACAGTGGAGCCTTTCATTATATTTTACCTGGACAGGGTGGCCCTCAGGACCAATCCTTCTTTTATGCCTAAGGTGGTATCCAGTGTGGCTGTTAACCAGACCATTCACCTGCCAACATTTTTCCCAAATCTGCAGAACAAGGGGGAGCGGATTCTGCATTCATTGGATGTACACAGACAACTAAGATTCTACTTAAACAGGACAAAATCTCTAAGAAAGTCTGAGCAACTACTGGTAGCATTTTCTGCAGGATCAGAGGGAAGGCTATATCAAAGGAGACTATTTCTAAATGGATAAGCCACTGCATTCGTTTCTGCTATTTGCACCATGGTAAACCTGTGCCCAAGGGGATCAGATCCCATTCCATCAGGGCTGCCTCTACTTCAGCAGCTTTTCTCAGAGGGGTCCCAACCAAAGACATTCTCGAAGCTGCTACTTGGAGCTCTGTTTATACATTCACAAAGCATCATCATTTACCTCTCTTCTCTAAATCCAGGGCAGGCTTTGCCACTTCCTGCAGGGCCTTATAGCTGCTTCTAATGCTGTTTAGTTCCATTCTTCCATCCATAGCTTTGGGATGCTACCCAAATGTAATGACTGCAGCAGTGAAACACGAAGAACATAGTACAGTTGTGTACACTTACCATAAATGTAGATGGTCGAGTGTATTCACTGTTGCAGTCTGGGTTACCCACCCGCCATCCCCCATTCTATACCTTCTCTTTCCTTCACTATACTCAAAAGCCTTTGTGGTGTATTTGCTTTTAGTTGAAGGTAAATTTTATGTTTCTAAGGTGCATTTATATATTTACAGTTTATTCATATATATATTTTTGCTCCCCATTTGGGGGGCACCTGACATCTGGGTCAAGAAAAACTGATTAAAATGGCATCTGCTGCATGTTTTATACCCCTGACACCCAAGACTTTGTTATTCAGGCCGACTGAGGGCAACCTGCCAGCAGATTACCCAAATGTAATGACTGCAACAGTGAATAACACTCTAACATCTACATTTATGGTAAGTGTACACAACTGTACTTTCTAGGTGGTACCACCCATTGATCCACTTACTGATGTTATGGTACAGTGGGCTTGAAAGGAACTAGATGTGTTGGAGCTGATGCCCAAGAAACCAGATAGGATTATAGCAGTTCCGAAGGACAAGAAACACTGGAACAAAGGTCCACTAGTGGGCTGTGATGGTTGCAGAAGTGACCACCAAAAAGGAATTATCTGAGGAGAGTACCTCTGTCCATCCCATAACAAGGAGTGTACGGCTTTGAACAGGTTTGGGACTTATTCATCAGCGACTGTTACCCTTGGGTCACTGAATTATTTGGCTCATGTCATCAGATTTCAGAGGGACTTGAGTAAAGAACTTTCCAAGTCTGTCTTTGGAGTTT